>NW_019522411.1:0-3279 GCF_002814215.2 Seriola lalandi dorsalis | reverse complement strand
ATTTTTATGACTTTCTATACCATGACATTTTAATGACTTTTTATGCCTTCCTATACTATGACATTTTAATGACTTTTTATGCCTTCCTATACTATGACATATTTATGACTTTCTATACCATGACATTTTTATGACTTTTAATGCCTTACTATACTATGAAATTTTTATGACATTTTTTGCCTTACTATACTATGATGTTTTTATGACTTTTTATGCCTTACTATACAATGACATTTTTTCCCTTACTATACTATGACATTTTTATGACATTTTTTGCCTTATTATACTATGATATTTTTATGACATTTTTTGCCTTATTATACTATGATGTTTTTATGACTTTTTATGCCTTCCTATACTATGATATTTTTTATGACTTTCTATACCATGACATTTTAATGACTTTTTATGCCTTTCTATACTATGACATTTTTATGACTTTTTATGCCTTGCTATACTATGATGTTTTTATGACTTTTTATGCCTTCCTATACTATGACATTTTTATGACTTTCTATACCATGACATTTTAATGACTTTTTATGCCTTACTATACTATGAAATTTTTAAGACATTTTTTGCCTTACTATACTATGATGTTTTTATGACTCTTTATGCCTTACTATACTATGACATTTTTAGCCTTACTATACTATGATGTTTTTATGACATTTTTTGCCTTACTATACTATGATGTTTTTATTACTTTCTATGCCTTACTATACTATGATGTTTTTATGACTCTTTATGCCTTACTATACTATGACATTTTTTGCCTTACTATACTATGATGTTTTTATGACTTTTTATGCCTTACTATACTATGATTTTTATATGACTTTTTTTGCCTTACTATACTATGACATTTTTTTGCCATACTATACTATGACATTTTTATGACATTTTTGGCCTTACTATACTATGATGTTTTTATGACTTTTTATGCCTTACTATACTATGAAGTTTTTATGACTTTTTTTGCCTTACTATACTATGACATTTTTGTGACTTTTTATGCCTTATTATACTATGATATTTTTTTTGCTTTAAAGTACTATATCATTTTTATGACTTTTTATGCCTTACTGTACTATGATGTTTTTTGCCTTACTATACCATATCATTTTTATTACTTTTTATGCCTTCCTATACTATGAGATTTTTATGACTTTCTATACCATGACATTTTAATGACTTTTTATGCCTTCCTATACTATGACATATTTATGACTTTCTATACCATGGCATTCTTATGACTTTTTATGCCTTACTATACTATGACATTTTTTGCCTTACTATACTATGACATTTTTATGACATTTTTTGCCTAACTATAGTATGATGTTTTCATGACGCTTTATGCCTTACTATACTATGATGTTTATATGACTTTTTATGCCTTACTATACTATGATATTTTTATGCTTTACTATACTATGATGTTTATATGACTTTTTATGCCTTACTATACTATGACATTTTTTTGCTTTACTATATTATGAGGTTTTTATGACTTTTTATGCCTTACTATACTATGACATTTTTTGCCTTTCTATACAATGACATTTTAAATACTTTTTATGCCTTACTATACAATGACATTTTTTGCCTTACTATACTATGACATTTTTTGCCTTTCTATACAATGACATTTTAAAGACTTTTTATGCCTTACTAAACTATGACATTTTTATGACATTTTTTGCCTAACTATACTATGATGTTTTTATATGACTTTTGTTGCCTTACTATACTATGACATTTTTTGCCTTACTATACTATGATGTTTTTATGACTTTTCATGCCTTACTATACTATGACAGTTTTATGACTTTTTATACCTTACTATACTATGATTTTTATATGACTTTTTTTGCCTTACTATACAATGACATTTTTTCCCTTACTATACTATGACATTTTTATGACATTTTTTGCCTTACTATACTATGATGTTTTTATGACTTTTTATGCCTTCCTATACTATGATATTTTTTATGACTTTCTATACCATGACATTTTAATGACTTTTTATGCCTTACTATACTATGACATTTTTATGACTTTTTATGCCTTACTGTACTATGATGTTTTTTGCCTTACCATACCATATCATTTTTATTACTTTTTATGCCTTCCTATACTATGAGATTTTTATGACTTTCTATACCATGACATTTTAATGACTTTTTATGCCTTCCTATACTATGAGATTTTTATGACTTTCTATACCATGACATTTTAATGACTTTGTATGCCTTCCTATACTATGACATATTAATGACTTTCTATACCATGGCATTGTTATGACTTTTCATGCCTTACTATACTATGACAGTTTTATGACTTTTTATACCTTACTATACTATGATTTTTATATGACTTTTTTTGCCTTACTATACTATGACATTTTTTGCCTTACTATACTATGATGTTTTTATGACTTTTCATGCCCTACTATACTTTGACATTTTTATGACTTTTTATGCCTTACTATACTATGAAGTTTTTATGACTTTTTTTGCCTTACTATACTATGACATTTTTGTGAATTTTTATGCCTTACTATACTATGATATTTTTTTGCTTTAAAGTACTATATCATTTTTATGACTTTTTATGCCTTACTGTACTATGATGTTTTTTGCCTTACTATACCATATCATTTTTATGACTTTTTATGCCTTACTATACTGTGACATTTTTCTGACTTTTTATGCCTTACTATAATATGACATTTTTATGACATTTTTATGCAATACTATACTATGACATATGTATGACTTTTTTTTGACTAGCTGTACTATAAAACTTTGATGGCTTACTATATTGTAACATTTTTTTGACTTTTTATGCCTTACTATACTATGATATTTTTTGCCTTACTATACTATGACATTTTTTTGCTTTAAAGTACTATATCATTTTTATGACTTTTTATGCCTTCCTATACTATGACATATTTATGACTTTCTATACCATGGCATTCTTATGACTTTTTATGCCTTACTATACTATGACATTTTTTTGCTTTAAAGTACTATATCATTTTTATGACTTTTTATGCCTTCCTATACAATGAGATTTTTATGACTTTCTATACCATGACATTTTAATGACTTTTTATGCCTTACTATACTATGACAATTTTATGACATTTTTTGCCTTACTATACTATGATGTTTTTATGACTCTTTATGCCTTACTATACTATAACATTTTTATGACTTTTTATGCCTTACTATACAATGACATTTTTTGCCTTACTATACTATGACA
>NW_019522410.1:0-2600 GCF_002814215.2 Seriola lalandi dorsalis | reverse complement strand
GTGTGTGTGTGTGTGTGTGTGTGTGTGTGAGTGAGTGAGTGTGTGAGTGTGAGTGTGTGAGTGTGTGAGTGTGTGAGTGTGTGAGTGTGTGTGTGTGTGTGTGTGTGTGTGTGTGTGTGTGTGTGTTTACATGTGTGACTTCAAGGACTTTCATAAAATGCCACATCAAACTAAAATAGAACAGAATGGATGGGTGGGAGAGAAAAAAGAGAGAAGAGGAGAACAGAATAAAAAGGAAATAAAGGGAGACGAGATGAGAAAGGAGGAGAGGAAGAGGAGAGGAAGAGGAGCGGATGATGGAGAGGAAGAAGAGAGGAAGAGGAGAGGAAGAAGAGAGGAAGAGGAGAGGATGATGGAGAGGAAGAAGAGAGGAAGAGGAGAGGAAGAGGAGAGCATGATGGAGAGGAAGAAGAGAGGAAGAGGACAGGAAGAGGAGAGGAAGAGGAGAGCATGATGGAGAGGAAGAGGAGAGGATGATGGAGAGGATGATGGAGAGGAAGAGGAGAGGAAGAGGAGAGCATGATGGAGAGGAAGAGGAGAGGAAGAGGAGAGCATGATGGAGAGGAAGAAGAGAGGAAGAGGAGAGGAAGAGGAGAGGATGATGGAGAGGAAGAGGAGAGGAAGAGGAGAGGAAGAGGAGAGGAAGAGGAGAGCATGATGGAGAGGAAGAGAGGAAGAGGAGAGGAAGAGGAGAAGAAGAGGAGAGGAAGAGGAGAGCATGATGGAGAGGAAGAAGAGAGGAAGAGGAGAGGAAGAGGAGAGGAAGATGGAGAGGAAGAAGAGAGGAAGAGGAGAGGAAGAGGAGAGCATGATGGAGAGGAAGAGGAGAGGAAGAGGAGAGCATGATGGAGAGGAAGAAGAGAGGAAGAGGAGAGGAAGAGGAGAGCATGATGGAGAGGAAGAGGAGAGGAAGAGGAGAGGAAGAGGAGCGTCTGTAAGAGAGGTGTAATGACTCTAATTAAAACCATCCTGCCTTTACACTCGCTGCCACTTCACTCCTCATTCATCCATCACTCCTCTTTTCAGTCTCTCTCTCCTCCTGTCCTTTTCCCGCTGAGCTGAAAACTCCCACCGCTCACAGATTCTGTAGGAAGTCGCCTGGAGAGGAGGATTTCAGTCTAATTAAAGTCTAGAGTTTCTCCTCTTTACTCTCCGTCTTTCAGCCTCTTCTTTAAACCCCGTCCTTCTCTTCTTCCCTCCCGTCTCTAATCAGGTCAGAGGAAGACGCAACAATAACAAAACATAAACACATTTTTCTCACCCACAAAAAAAAAGAAGACTAGAATAACCGTCGCCTCCTCTCAGACTTGTTTCAGGTTACATCTCTGTTTCTCCACAGTCGTATAAAATATTAAATATTCGTGTGAAAACTTCTCATAATTGAATCCAAGTGAAGATTCGTGCCAAATATGAAGGGATTCCCTCAAGGTGTTTATGGAGATATTGCGTTCACAAGGCCAAAATTATGTTTTGTGAGGTCACTGTGACCTTGACCTTTGCCCTTTAGCCACCAAAATCTAATCGGTTCATCCTTGAGTCCTAGTAAATGTAAATGTAAGTTCCATTAAGGTGCCACTGAGATATCGTGTCCATGAGAAAGAGAACAGAAGGACGACCTGAAAACAAAATGGCTGCCGCTCAGACCGTCGCCGGGCGGAGGAATAAGAACAACAGGAAACCTGTTCTCCCTCCCTCAGCTGTGTAACTCAACAGCTCAGGTCCTCATGGGTCCAAACAGTGTAAATCAGACCCGAGGGAAACTGTCAGAACCTGATCCAAGACGTGGTTTACCTGAACAGATCATTATAATAATAATAATGACAATAATAACGTTCTAACAATAAATGTAAAGTCATAGAAACTAATTCTGTTCCGTTGATGAGTTTCAGACTCGTTCACAGAGATAATTGAACATCTCATTTTCATCTGCTGCACCGACAATAAAACTGAATGTGATTTAGTGGCTGTGGATCGAATTCAAAACAGTAATTTGCACCATGAGACGAGAGCTCATCAGCGTTCTCACACCCACTCAGGAACACACAGAACCGAGACTCTCCACCAGCCGGTCGGACTGAGGAAGATCTGGACCCGCTCAGACTGAGGTCCACGGGTCCGTGCGCCTGAACAGGAAGCAGACATCATTACAGAGCTGTGTCATCGCTTATCTGACACGACGTGATCCAACAGCGTGAACAGCTGCTGTGGACGTACAACACAAGTCGCCGAAGTGAAAACAACAACCTGAATTTGAATTTGGCCACACGACTGAACACACACCATCTGTCTGACAACACAGCGACAGCAGACACCACACGCTGTACAACACCGACATACAGGAATGTGTTCTTCTCATTAATAACGACGCCTCACTTTAACGTTCGATGTTAGCGGCACCAGGTTTGCTTTGACAGCTGTGATGTTTTAGGTTGAAAATCAGGATCAGTAAATGCGGAGTAACACTTAACACCATGTCTTCACTGCTGTGAATTTAACACTCCTTCACATCAAAGCAAAAACATCGTCAGTTTGATTTGAACAAAAACACAGAAGCTGGATTCAGTTTACACTCAGGTGGAGCATTAAGACTACGAGTGGAA
>NW_019522409.1:0-2308 GCF_002814215.2 Seriola lalandi dorsalis | reverse complement strand
CCTTACTATACTATGATGTTTTTATGACTTTTTATGCCTTAATATACTATGATGTTTTTATGACTTTTTATGCCTTACTATACTATGACATTTTTTGCCATACTATACTATGACATTTTTATGACTTTTTATGCCTTACTGTACTATGACATTTTTTGCCTTACTATACTATGATGTTTTTATGACATTTTTTGCCTTACTATACTATGACATTTTTTGCCTTACAACACTATGACATTTTTATGACTTTTTATGCCTTACTGTACTATGACATTTTTTGCCTTACTATACTATGAAATTTTTATGACATTTTTATGCCTTACTATACTATGACATTTATTGCCTTACTATTCTATGATGTTTTTATGACTTTTTATGCCTTACTATACTATGACATTTTTTGCCTTACTATACTCTGACATTTTTTGCCTTACAATACTAAGACATTTTTATGACTTTTTATGCCTTACTGTACTATGACATTTTTTGCCTTATTATAATATGAAGTTTTTATGACTTTTTATGCCTTACTATACTATGACATTTTTATATGCCTTACTATACTATGACATTTTTATGACTTTTTATGCCTTCACTATAATATGACTTTTTATGCCTTACTATACTATGACATTTTCATGACTTTTTATGCCTTACTATACTATGACATTTTTTGCCTTACTATACTATGATGTTTTTATGACGTTTTACGCCTTACTATACTATGACATTTTCATGACTTTTTATGCCTTACTATACTATGACATTTTTATGACTTTTTATGCCTTACTATACTATGACATTTTTTGCCTTACTGTACTATGACATTTTTTGCCTTACTATACTATGACATTTTTATGACTTTTTATGCCTTACTATACTATGACATTTTCATGACTTTTTATGCCTTACTATACTCTGACATGTTTTGCCTTACAATACTAAGACATTTTTATGACTTTTTATGCCTTACTATACTATGACATTTTTTGCCTTACTGTACTATGACATTTTTTGCCTTACTATACTATGAAGTTTTTATGACTTTTTTTACCTTACTATACTATGATGTTTTTATGACTTTTTATGCCTTACTATACTATGACATTTTTTGCCTTACTATACTATGACATTTTTTGCCTTACTATATTATGACATTTTTGTGACTTTTTATGACTTACTATGCTATGACATTTTTTGCCTTACTATACTATGATGTTTTTATGACTTTTTATGCCTTAATATACTATGATGTTTTTATGACTTTTTATGCCTTACTATACTATGACATTTTTTGCCATACTATACTATGACATTTTTATGACTTTTTATGCCTTACGATACTATGACATTTTTATGACTTTTTATGCCTTACTGTACTATGACATTTTTTGCCTTACTATACTATGATGTTTTTATGACATTTTTTGCATTACTATACTATGATATTTTTTGCCTTACAACACTATGACATTTTTATGACTTTTTTTGCCTTACTATACTATGACATTTTTATGACTTTTTATGACTTACTATACTATGACATTTTCCTGACTTTTTATGCCTTACTATACTATGACATGTTTTGCCTTACAATACTAAGACATTTTCATGACTTTTTATGCGTTACAATACTATGACATTTTTATGACTTTTTATGCCTTACTATAATATGACATTTTTTGCCTTACTATAATATGACATTTTTTGCCTTACTATACTATGACATTTTTATGACTTTTTATGCCTTACTATACTATGACATTTTCATGACTTTTTATGCCTTACTATACTATGACATTTTTATGACTTTTTATGCCTTACTATACTATGACATTTTCATGACTTTTTATGCCTTACTATACAATGATGTTTTTATGACTTACTATATTATGACGTTTTTCAACATTTTTATACCTTACTATACTATGACGTTTTTCAACATTTTTATACCTTACTATACTGTGACGTTTTTCAACATTTTTATGCCTTACTATACTGTGACGTTTTTTTGACATTTTTTTTGCCTTACTATACTATGACGTTTTTATGTCTTGACGTTTTTCAACATTTTTATGCCTTACTATACTATTACGTTTTTTTGCCTTATTATACTATGACGTTTTTATGCCTTACTATACTTTGAAGTTTTTGACATTTTTTGCCTTACTATACTGTGACGTTTTTATGACTTTTTATGACTTACTATACTATGACATTTTCCTGACTTTTTATGCCTTACTATACTATGACATTTTCATGACTTTTTATGCCTTACTATAATATGACATTTTTATGACTTTTTATG
>NW_019522407.1:0-1447 GCF_002814215.2 Seriola lalandi dorsalis | reverse complement strand
AAAACGTCATAGTATAGTATGGCATAAAACGCCATAGTATAGTAAGACCTAAAAATGTTAAAAAAACGTCATTGTATAGTAATGTATGAAATATCATAGTGTAGTAAGGCATGAAAATGTCAAAAAACGCCATAGTATAGTAAGGCATAAAAATATCATAGTATAGTAAGGCATGAAAATGTCAAAAAACATCATAGTATAGTAAGACATAAAAACGTAAAAAAAACCGTCATAGTATAGTAAGGCATAAAAATGTCAAAAAACATCATAGTATAGTAAGGCATAATAATGCATAGTAAATTAAGGCATAAAAATGTCAAAGTATAGTACAACATAAAAATGTCAAAAAACGTCATAGTATAGTAAACCATAAAAATGTCAAAAAACATCATAGTATAGTAAGGCATAAAAATGCATAGTAAATTAAGGCATAAAAATGTCAAAGTATAGTACAACATAAAAATGTCAAAAAACGTCATAGTATAGTAAGGCATAAAAAGGTCATATTATAGTAAGGCATGAAAATGTCAAAAAACGTCATAGTATAGTAAGGCATAAAAATGTCAAAAAACATCATAGTATAGTAAGGCATAAAAAGTCATAGTATAGCAAGGCATGAAAATATCATAGTATAGTAAGGCATGAAAATGTCAAAAAACGTCATAGTATAGTGAGGCATAAAAACGTCAAATTATAGTAAGGCATAAAATGTCAAAAAACGTCATAGTATAGTAAGGCATAAAAATGTCAAAAAACATCATAGTATAGTAAGGCATAAATACGTCATAGTATAGTAAGGCATAAAATGTCAAAAAACGTCATAGTATAGTAAGGCATAAATTCGTCATAGTATAGTAAGGCATAAAAAGTCATAGTATAGCAAGGCATAAAACTTCATAGTATAGTAAGGCATGAAAATGTCAAAAAACGTCATAGTATAGTAAGGCATAAATACGTCATAGTATAGTAAGGCATAAAAAGTCATAGTATAGTAAGGCATAAAAAGTCATAGTATAGCAAGGCATAAAACTTCATAGTATAGTAAGGCATGAAAATGTCAAAAAACATCATAGTATAGTAAGGCATAAATACGTCATAGTATAGTAAGGCATAAAATGTCAAAAAACGTCATAGTATAGTAAGGCATAAAAATGTCAAAAAACATCATAGTATAGTAAGTCATAAAAAGTCATAGTATAGCAAGGCATGAAAACTTCATAGTATAGTAAGGCATGAAAATGTCATAGTATAGTATGGCATAAAAACGTCAAAAACATTATTGTATAGTTAGGCGTGAAATTGAAAAAAAAAGTCATAGTATAGTAAGGCATAAAAAGTGGAAGTATAGTAAGACATGAAAATGTCAAAAAAACGTCATAGTATAGTAAGGCATAAAAATGTCATATTATAGTAAGGCATGAAAATGTAAAAAAACGTCATAGTATAG
>NW_019522406.1:6611-7798 GCF_002814215.2 Seriola lalandi dorsalis | reverse complement strand
GTTGCTCTGTACACTCTCGCGCATAATGTCCTTGACTCCCACATCTGTAGCATATAAACACCGGGCAATCTCTCACAATATGCCCCGGCTGTATGCACAGTCGGCAAACTTTAACTTGCCGATCATGAATGACTCTGAAATGTTCCGATCCCCCTGCCGTCTCGAACTTAGTAGAATAGGGTAAAGACTTCACTTTTTCCGTGAATTTTACCTTCAAATATCTTGTTCCGTCCGCAATGTCCGTTCCTGGCCACAATCGCCGTCTTATTTGAGAAGCCGGTGTCACACCCCAGTCTCTCAACTTGTCCATTATCGCCCCGTCCTCAACATATGTCGGCAAATTAATAAAAGAAACCACAATCTCTCCGCTCCCCAACTCCTTCACTGCTATTATGTTATTCCTGATCTTCAGTCCATCCATGATCTTTATTTTCCCGTTTTCATCTTTCATCGTGAGTTCGTAGCTTTTTTCCGTCTTTAACCTACATCCAATTACTTCGCCACACTCTCTTTTCACTTTCGTCAGCAGCTCCATCATCGTTATTTTGTCCTCACCTTCAATTTCCACCACCACAGTAAGTCTTTTTTCAAAGATTCTTTCCAATTTACGATCCACCATTATTCCTCTCTCTTGCCTTTTCTCCCGTTCAATCCCGTCTCTCACATACTCGTCCATTTGCATGTTTCGCCGCTGTGCGCTCCCCCCAAACAGCGGCTGCTGTCGGGGGTACACGTCTAAATCAAAATACAACAAAAAACAACCGTCTTTCAGGCGAGTGCAAAAAACAATATTTTAGTCCAAAACAATGAGGGTGCTTTCACTTCAGCTTCCCGCAACAATTACTTCCAGCACCAATCTCCTGCAACTCCAAAGTGGGCGTGTTCAGAGTGGTATGGCCGTAAGCGAGAGGGAGCGCGACAAATACCGTCTTTAAACATGACGATCATGTCCTTCATGCACGAAGCTACGTGTTTATGTCTAGCGCAGGAGCCTTTCCTTTTCAGCGTTTGCTTGTTGCTTTGGCTCTCAACATGTCAACTTTGTAACATTTTAATACAAAAGTGTCTTTACATTGTGATCTGTGCTGTCCCCAAAAGTGCAGCCAGGTGCAGAGTAACAGGTTGTTGAAGCAGGAGCAGCAGCGTCCTCTGCTGATTGCAAAGAGATGCCAAAAAGCTTACAGCAC
>NW_019522406.1:0-2406 GCF_002814215.2 Seriola lalandi dorsalis | reverse complement strand
ATTATTTACAGATATATCCGATTTTGTTAACACTGTATTAAAGTCCCCAACTATTACAGTTTTGTTATTTACCCATCTTCCTATTTTATTAAACATCTCTTTCCTTTCTTTTTCACAATTATTGGCATATACATTGATTATTCTATATATAATATTATTTACTGTTATATCTATAATAAGTAATCTACCATTATCATCTTTGTGTACTAATTTACTATCATTTATGTTGTTATTCTTTATTAACGTTGCAACCCCACTTGACTTGATAGTGCCATTATTATGGAAGATGTTCCCATTCCATATATTTGTTGCTGCCTCTACACTGTTTTTGTCCCACCTTGTTTCTTGAAGGCAGAGTATATCGCCTTTTATCCCCTCTAGAATGGCAGTCATCTTGCCACAAGTGCGCAGTCCGTTTGCATTGAGGGAGTGCAGCAACAGCATTGTGAAAAAGAAAAGTGGTGTTAACTCTCTATCTTAATCATTATTCTTTTCCTTTTTTGTCTTTCTTTCTCTTTTTATTAACTGTGTTTTTATTGAAGGTGTGCTGCTTTCTGATGTTTTTAATTGTAGCTAAGTCCATTTCGGAGTCACTATCAGATTTTCTTTGTGGGGGGAGTATAGAGGATATCGCTGAGGCCGGTAGATCGCAGCATGCGGCTGCCGCCGGCTGCAGATCGCTCTGGGTCTCCTCTACTTCCATCTCTTCCGGGGCTAAAGGCGGCTCCGGTCCCTCTTTGAGCCCGTCGCCGCCCCTGCCCCTTTCTTTCGCGTACAGGCCGGTGTCAAGACTGAGTCCGTTCTTGCTCGAACCCAACCTCACACTCCGGCTCTGCACCGCTGTTTGAGAGCCCAGGACTCTCCGTGAGACGGGATCCTCACTGCCAGCCTGTTTTGCGGTGCCACAGCCCCTCACTCCGGCCTCCCCCTCCTCTTCCTCATTACTCATATCCTCCTCCTCACTATATAAAGCCTCCGATCCAGACTCTGCTACTGCTTCTGAATCGCTGTAGTTACAATTACATTCCTCCATAATGTTGTAGCACACCTCACACTTTTTATTTCTCCTCTGCCTGTTGCTGCACTCCCTAGCATAATGTCCCTGAACTCCGCACTTGTGGCATGAGAACTCCGGGCACTCTCGCAGGATGTGCCCTGGTTGAAGGCACATCCTGCAGACTTTAGTTTGCCTATCATGTATAACCCTGAAGTATTCAGGACCCATGGCAGTTTCAAATCTCGCAGAGTATGGCAGTGACTGTACTTTATCTGTAAACTTGACTTTTAGGAAACGGGTACCATCTGCTACTTGTGTCCCTGGCCACATTCTCCTCCTAATGGAGGAAGCTGCCGAAACTCCCCATCCCTCTAGCTTTTGTAATATTTCCTCATCTGTTACATAAGCCGGTAAGTTTAAGAAAGAAACCATTAATTCATCGTTACATAGATCCTTTACAAAAATGCTACAATTACCTATTTTGAAGCCATCAAGGAGTCGTTCCTTCCCCTTCACATGTGACATTGTGATTTCAAAGCTTCTGGCACCGGACGCTCTGCAGGCTATCAGTCCACCACACAGAGCCCTGATGCATCTCATTAGCTCCAGCACCGGGACCTCGTCCTGCCCGGTGACCTCGAGACTCACGGTTAATTCCCGATCATATTTGACTCCCGTCACTTGCCTCGCATCTTCTCTCTGTTGTTGATGCTGGTGCTGCTGCTGTTTTTCTCCCGCTGTTCCTTCCGCTTTCCCTTTCTCCTTCTCAGCTCCGCCGCTCGCCTCTCGCTCACCCGCCGCTGCTGCTTTCTCTCTCTCTCCCACCTCTGCTCTCTCCCTCTCCGCCGTCGCTCTCGGAGCTCCATGGAGTCCCGGCCTGATCCGATCTCCATCTCCGCTCTCCCTCACAGCTCCTCCGGTCTCGCTCCTCCGTCCTCTGCCCGTTGCAGCTGTCAGTGCTGCTCGCCGCTCTCTCTCCTCTCTCTCTCCTTCTCGCCGGCCCCGTCATCGCTGAATCAGCTGTTCCCGTGCTCTCTTCGCTGCTTTTTTTTTTCAAACTCTTCCTTCTGACTCTCTGTTCTTTTGTTAAGACTACTTCCCACTCATTCACCTCTTTCTCCTCTACATCTTGACTTATTTTATGTCCGTGATCCATTTTCGTCATTAATGAGCCATTTCCCGCTTCCGTCACCATTGAATCCGTCGGCGAAAACATGAAAAGAAAAAAAAAAACTCAAATAAGCCTCCCCCGAACAGTAAAACTGCCGGGGGGAATGTCCAAACAAATAAACAAACAAAGGGTGCACGGAAAAGTAAGATGTAATGAAAAAAGAAAGAAGAATGAACTAAGGGAAGTAGAAAAAAAACAGAGGTCCGCGATCCTCTCTCCTCTCTCTCACACAGGTATT
>NW_019522405.1:0-1060 GCF_002814215.2 Seriola lalandi dorsalis | reverse complement strand
CTTTTTGTGCCTTCCTATACTATGTCGTTTTTATGACTTTTCATGTCTTACTATACTATGTCGTTTTTATGACTTTTTATGCTTTTTATGCCTTACTATGACGTTTTTATGACTTTGTATGCCTTATTATACTATGACGTTTTTATGACTTTTTATGCCTTACTATACTATGTCGTTTTTATGACTTTTTATGCTTTTTATGCCTTACTATTCTATAACGTTTTTATGACTTTTTGTGCCTTACTATACTATGTCGTTTTTATGACATTTTATGCCTTGCTATCCTATGACGTTTTTATGACTTTTTATGCTTTTTATGCCTTACGATGACGTTTTTATGACTTTTTGTGCCTTACTATACTATGTCGTTTTTATGACATTTTATGCCTTGCTATACTATGACGTTTTTATGACTTTTTATGCTTTTTATGCCTTACTATTCTATGACGTTTTTATGACTTTTTGTGCCTTACTATACTATGTCGTTTTTATGACATTTTATGCCTTGCTATACTATGTCGTTTTTATGACTTTTTATGCCTTACTATACTATGACGTTTTTATGACTTTTTATGCTTTTTATGCCTTACTATGACGTTTTTATGACTTTCTATGCTTTATTATTCTATGACCTTTTTATGACTTTTTGTGCCTTACTATACTATGACGTTCTTATATCTTACTATACTACTTCGTTTTTATGACATTTTATGCCTTACTATACTATGACTTTTTTTATTACTTTTTATGCCTTACTATACTATGACTTTTTATTCCTTACTATACTATGTCGTTTTCATGACTTTTTATGTTTTTTTTTTTACTTTTTACGCCTTACTATTCTATATCGTTTTTATCCTTTTTATGCCTTACTATACTAGTCGTTTTAATGACTTTTTATGCCTTACTATACTATGACGTTTTTATACATTACTATGCTGTCGTTTTAATGACTTTTTATGCTTTACTATACGATGTCATTTTTATGATTTTTCATGCCTTACTATACTATGTCATTTCAATGCGTTACTATAATTTGACGTTTTTATGACTTTTTATG
>NW_019522404.1:6178-7148 GCF_002814215.2 Seriola lalandi dorsalis | reverse complement strand
ACACACACACACACACACACACACACACACACACACACACACACACACACGACAAGTCAAGTTGCAGGATATATGGCCAGTCTCTCGCTCTGTTCCTGAGTTACAGCCTTGAATAATGACCAGAAGTGTCTTTGCAGAACATTATGATGTCACAGTGAAGTTCACCTTTGACCTTTGGCCACCAAATTAAAACAAACAAGTAGAGAAGTGTAAATGTGTGTACTGACGTGTGATCTTGCAGGTGTAGTTGAAGGTGACGTCATCGTCTCCATTGCCGTTCTCCAGCTGCTGCTGCTCCTCCAGCAGAGCCATGCCCACCAGGTGGAGCACCTGTGCGCATACACAGTACACACAGAGAGTACACACAAAGTACACACACAGAGTACATGTTATTTTCTCATCAGAGAACCACGGTGTCCCATGAGGAAAACACACTGACAACAAAGTGAGACACAGATTAAACTGAGATCAGTTTCATTAACATTAAAGCCTCAGCGATTATCATCTAATAATATAATAGAAAACAGTCACAGGGACATTTTACTGCACTGAGAACTTTTACTTTTAATTTTCCTGATTTTACTCAAGCACTTTTACTGAAGTTACATTTTAAATGAAGGACTTAAACTTAAAAACAGAGTATTTTTACTCTGTATTTGCACTTTAACTTAACGACCTTCTTCATCCTGATGAGATTAAATAATGAAATAATGATTATTGTTTAATTTATGTAATTTTCTTCTCCCTGACGCCAGAAGCTGCTTGATTCAGAAGATAAAATCTTCGCCTCACCCTCTGCAGCATGGACTCGGTCCAGCCCCCCCCACTGGGCTCCACAGCCCACTGCAGCACGGCGCCCTCTACAGCCAGCAGCACGTCACACTGCAGCAGGTTCACCAGGCTGCCAAACAGAGGACAGAGAGGGGGAGGGGGAGGGGGGGGCAGGGCTGACCAACACACACACACACAC
>NW_019522404.1:4003-4865 GCF_002814215.2 Seriola lalandi dorsalis | reverse complement strand
ACAGACAGACAGACAGGTAAACAGACAGACAGACAGACAGACAGGTAAGCAGGTAGGTGTCTCACGTTCTCAGGCAGAGCCTTCACCAGCTCACTGTGAGCCATCGGTCTGATCGACAGTTGGTGGATGATTTCTCTTCTGACCTCATCAAAGGGCTCCACCTGTCCAACACCTGCCACGTACCGCTCACCTGAACCACACACACACACACACACACACACACACACACACACACACCCTGAGATGTAAATATGACAGCTACCTGTGTCACCTGTTTAACCTGATTCCTGTTCTCTTAAATAAAACTGAAGCAGCACAGACAGACTCACCGACGACCATGATGATGAGGTGAAGCATCTCCTCGATCAGAGTGTTGTTCTGTTGGACCACGTCCTGTCAACAGACAGAACTCCGTCAGTAGTGTCAGTTCTGATCTTGTTGGTGTGTTACAGTGTCAGTTCTGATCTTGTTGGTGTGTTACAGTGTCAGTACTGATCTTGTTGGTGTGTTACAGTGTCAGTTCTGACCCTGTTGGTGTGTTACAGTGTCAGTACTGATCTTGTTGGTGTGTTACAGTGTCAGTTCTGACCCTGTTGGTCTGTAACAGTGTCAGTACTGACCCTGTTGGTGTGTTACAGTGTCAGTACTGACCTTGTTGGTGTGTTACAGTGTCAGTACTGACCTTGTTGGTCTGTAACAGTGTCAGTACTGACCCTGTTGGTGTGTTACAGTGTCAGTACTGATCTTGTTGGTGTGTTACAGTGTCAGTACTGACCTTGTTGGTGTGTTACAGTGTCAGTACTGACCCTGTTGGTGTGTTACAGTGTCAGTACTGATCTTGTTGGTGTGTTACAGTGTCAGT
>NW_019522403.1:1817-2449 GCF_002814215.2 Seriola lalandi dorsalis | reverse complement strand
GTTCCTCTGACAGAACAGCACTTTTCAGCAGATGAAATGATGATGTCACTACCCACCCTTCCTTTCTCCACACACTGAGTGACCATCACCACGTTGTGGACGTTCTGTTCCCAAACCATCTTCCAGAAGTCGTCTTTGGTTCCCGGCAGAGGGCCCTGAGTGGCGATGTACTCCCGCCGGAAGTTATTCCCCTGAAAACACACAGTGTCAGCAGTGTTGTCAACTTCGGTCCAGACTCTGTACTGGATTCTGGACCAGGCTCTGGACCAGACTCAGGACTTGACTCTGGACCGGACTCTGGACCAGGCTCTGGACCAGACTCAGGACTTGACTCTGGACCGGACTCTGGACCAGACTCTGTAGGTTCTGGGCCAGACTCTGGACCAGACTCAGGACTGCAGTCTGAACCGGACTCTGGAACAGGCTCTGCAGGTTCTGGGCCAGACTCTGGGCCAGACTCAGGACTGGAGTCTGGACCAGGCTCAGGAGGGGTCTTACAGGGATGTAGCTGGCATTGATGTAGTCGGAGCAAGGATCATCGTCTACGTAGGACAGCTTCACCCTGGTGGAGTCGTCTGCACACAGAAACCACAGACTCAGTTCAGACCCTGAACCCCCCCCCCCCCCCCCCC
>NW_019522403.1:0-787 GCF_002814215.2 Seriola lalandi dorsalis | reverse complement strand
GCAGCTCATTACCGCAGCTCGTTACCGCAGCTCGTTACCGCAGTTCATTACCGCAGCTCGTTACAGCAGCTCGTTACAGCAGCTCGTTACCGCAGCTCGTTACCGCAGCTCGTTACAGCAGCTCGCTACCGCAGCTCGTTACAGCGGCTCGTTACCGCAGCTCGTTACCGCAGCTCGTTACCGCAGCTCGTTACCGCAGTTCATTACCGCAGCTCGTTACAGCAGCTCGTTACCGTAGCTCGTTACAGCAGCTCGCTACCGCAGCTCGTTACAGCAGCTCGTTACCGCAGCTCGTTAAATCAGCTCGTTACATCAGTTCGTTACCGCAGCTCGTTAAATCAGCTCGTTACATCAGTTCGTTACCGCAGCTCGTTACATCAGTACGTTACATAAGCTCGTTACAGCAGCTCGTTACTGCAGCTCGTTACCGCAGTTCGTTACCGCAGCTCGTTACATCAGCTCGTTACATCAGTTCGTTACATCAGCTCGTTACAGCAGCTCGTTACAGCAGCTCATTACCGCAGCTCGTTAAATCAGCTCGTTACATCAGTTCGTTACCGCAGCTCGTTACATCAGCTCGTTACATCAGTTCATTACATCAGCTCGCTACCGCAGCTCGTTACCGCAGCTCGTTACATCAGCTCGTTACATCAGCTCGTTACCGCAGCTCGTTACCGCAGCTCGTTACATCAGCTCGTTACATCAGCTCGTTACCGCAGCTCGTTACATCAGCTCGTTACCGCAGCTCGTTACCGCAGCTCGTTACATCAGCTCGTTACCGCAGCTC
>NW_019522401.1:6682-7766 GCF_002814215.2 Seriola lalandi dorsalis | reverse complement strand
AACTGATAAAAATGTGTGTAAGTGAGAGAGGATGAGACAGAGGCTCTCCTGATGTCAGTAATAACAGCGTGATTGTTGAGTAGCTAATCAACGCACTACAGAGTTAATGAGCCCATATGAGAGGATCATCTGTGTGTGTGCGCGTGTGCGTGTGTATGTGTGTGTGTGTGTGTGTGCATGTGTGTGTGTGTGTGTTTGCAAGAGAGAGATAACCCCAGAGAGAGCCTCTGATTTTGTGCATCACACACACTCACAGACAAAAAATAGTCGGTCACAGTTTATTAAACCCCCAAAAAATAAAACTTTTATTCACACACACACACACACACACACACACACACACACACACACACACACACACACACATACAGATACACACACACACAGGAACACACACACAGGAACACACTAACACACGTGTGTCACGTAGCCGGTGTCACATCGAGGATCCCCTCTGTCTGGAACAGCAAGCAGGTAGAGGAGCTGCACACACACACACACACACACACACACACACACACACACACACACACATACTTTAAACGCAGCAAACACACACGTGATGTAAAGCAGAGCGAGGCGAGCGCTGGACGAGCTGAGGTCTGCAGAGAGGCTTAAGAGATCAGACCACAGAGGAAACAGCTGATGGTGGAATAAGTCTGAGTTTCTCTAATTCACCAAATCATGACAGGAGCTGTTCTCACAAAGATCTGCTGCCTTCATGCACACGTCTGCAGCTGCAGCACATCCAACGCTCCGGTTTCAATAAGCATTCATTCATTAACGTTCACCTGCATTTCAAAAGTCATGTGTCAAGGTGGGTCCTGATCGTCCCGTTGCATCATGGTAGAGGATTTAAAAAAAGCTCCCTCCAGTGTGAAGGTGTGTGTCCATGTGTAGTGTGATTATAGATCAGCTCTAGCTTCTATATTAATACTGTGAAAGTATCAAAGCCTCAGTCCACAGAGAAATGCACACAGCCTGTATTCAGAAACTGAGCCTTAAAACCAGCCGTCAGGACTTCTGGAACTTTGTGATGTCACAACAAAGCAGTCACCAAGCCCCGCCCACCTGGACCCACCAT
>NW_019522400.1:0-986 GCF_002814215.2 Seriola lalandi dorsalis | reverse complement strand
TTTTTTTTTTTTTTACTAAACTACATATTTCCCCACAGGCTGTTTCTGATGCCCATAAAATGATGGTTGTTTTGCACATTTGGGATATGACTGTGTGTGTGACTGAGAGTAGGCTGGTGCATGCTGGGATATGAATGGGTGTGATTTAGACAGAAGGTGGTGGGAGTTAGTGTCTAGTTGTTTTTCATGCTTCGTTGCTTTGTTTGTGATGAGGCCTCTTTGCTCGGCTCCGATGTACACTTACATCTCAGTGACAGGAAGTAATTCTGTATGATGAGATGATTATCACTTCACATGTAAACAGGGGATTCTCCCACTTTATTAACTCTAGATTCAACTCCAGGAAACATCTGCCCGCCCATGGATGCTGTCTGTTAACATGAATGCTGTCTGTTAACATGGATGCTGTCTGTTAACATGGATGCTGTCTGTTAACATGGATGCTGTCTGTTAACATGGATGCTGTCTGTTAACATGAATGCTGTCTGTTAACATGAATGCTGTCTGTTAACATGGATGCTGTCTGTTAACATGAATGCTACGATGTTGTAGTGAGCAACATCAACCCATTTTAAACCTTAAATTCTAAATAAAAGTCAGATTCTGGAAAGCACATGTGTTAATACAACAAAGATTACATAAAGCGCAAACTCATGCAAACACACACACGTATCTAAAATGCAGTGGTGCAAGAGCAATATATGTGCAATCCATCAATCCATTTTGCACTGCTTTTTCTGAATCGCAATGACAACAGGCCGACAAACAAGCTAGCCCAGACATCCTTCTCTCTAGCCACGTCCTCCAGCTCTTCCTCGGGGACCCCCAGGCTTTCCTGGGCCAGATGGGATTTAAAGACCCTCTAGCATGTTCTGGTTCTGCCCCGTTGTCACCTCCCAGTTGGATGTGCCCAGAATACCTTCAAAAGGAAGCCTCCTACAGGCATCTTAATCAAATTCCCAAAGCACCTCAGGAAGCTCTTTTCA
>NW_019522399.1:0-2845 GCF_002814215.2 Seriola lalandi dorsalis | reverse complement strand
GGGGGTCAGGCCTGACTTCCTGTTGCAGTTAAGACAGGTTTGGTTTGGGTTAACTTAAAGAGACAGTTCCTGTTATGAGTGGTGGGGTTATGTGAGGTCGTCATGTTCAGTCAGAGTGTTTCCTGCAGTAGATTCAGTTTCGAGGAGCAGCAGGAGGACCGGTGCACTAGCAGAGTGATGAGCTGCTGTGGGCGGGGCCAGAAGAAAACACCGGTTTTAGACACTTTTAAAAGACATTACTGAAACACTAACATCTGTTTAAATGAAGCTTCATCTAGAATATTTTCATCCTTATCTTCCCGTGAAAGCAGAACTTCTTTACTGCATTTTTCAGCTGCTGAACTATCGTATTCCTACGCACAAGCACCTACAGCTGCACTGCATCACGCAGGGCAGCTGAGCGAATCAGGAAGAGGTAAACTTCACTTGGTTCTGACTATAGAGGAAGAGGAAGATAAAGAGCTGTCACTTTAAGTGATGTGAATCCAGTGACACGTCATCAACTGATTATTGAAGTCTAGCGATGTTAGCTAGCTAGCTGCTGGCTAGTTAGTTTACAACCTATTGCTGAAATACTCTCTGTGGTGAAAAAGCTCCTGGTGTCTGTTTTTAGTGGAATGATATGAGAACATGAGAACATGAGAACATGAGATCATGAGAACATGAGAACACGAGATCATGAGAACAGGAGATCATGAGAACATGAGAACATGAGATCATGAGAACATGAGAACACGAGATCATGAGAACAGGAGAACATGAGATCATGAGAACATGAGAACATGAGAACACGAGATCATGAGAACACGAGAACAGGAGAACATGAGATCATGAGAACAGGAGAACAGGAGAACATGAGATCATGAGAACATGAGAACATGAGAACACGAGATCATGAGAACAGGAGAACAGGAGAACATGAGAAAATGAGAACATGAGATCATGAGAACACGAGATCATGAGAACACGAGAACATGAGAACAGGAGATCATGAGAACATGAGAACATGAGATCATGAGAACATGAGAACATGAGAACAGGAGAACACGAGATCATGAGAACATGAGAACAGGAGAACATGAGAACATTAGAACAGGAGAACATGAGAACAGGAGAACAGGAGAACATGAGAACATGAGAACAGGAGAACATGAGAACAGGAGAACATGAGAACAAGAGAACATGAGATCATGAGATCATGAGAACACGAGATCATGAGAACACGAGAACATGAGAACATGAGAACATGAGAACATGAGAGCTGCAGTTCAGAAAGCAGAGGACAGTCATCTGAAACACTACAGTACACTGATCTGAACTCCTCTATGTGGGAGTGAGATATTTTGGGGGAGGGGGGTCAAATATGATCTACTATGATCTACTATGATCTACTGTGATCTACTATGATCTAATATGATCTAATATGACAGCAGTGAGTGAAAAGTCTGTTTTGTTTGAAACTGACGTGTGTCTCGTTCCAACAGAGACGATGGCTGAGCTCAAATCTTTACTCCTGCGAACCCTGAAATCTCTGAACAAAGAACAGTTTGAGGAGTTCAAGTGGCACCTGGAAACCTGCACCAACATCCCACAGTCCGACCTGGAGAACACAGACAGGCCCAAAACAGTCAACCTGCTGATGGGCCTCGACCCCCGGCAGGCGCTGGACGTGACCGTGCAGGTCCTGAGGGAGATCCACAGGAACGATCTGGTCCTGGATCTGTCACAGACCAGCACAGATGGTAAACCTGAGGTCACATCTGAACCTCTTCCCTCACCTGTTCACACCTGGACCTCTTCACTCAGGTGTTGAGACAGTTTAAAGCTGGGGAGGCAGAAGACACAAAACTAAACGTCTCTAATCAATGATCAATAAAATCCATCATTGAGGGAACAAGAAATATTTTAATTTGAAAGTGTCTCTGACAGGAACCAGAGTCCAGGTGTGAACAGTTGAAACCAGTAAAGTCTGACAGTAAACACTCTCTGGCGTGTGATGATGATGTCAGTGAGGCACCACAAACCAGCTGTTCAAACTTTCAAAATAAAACTAGTTTAATAAAACCTGACCTGTTCACTTCCTATCTCTCTGTCTGTTTCAGGAAATCAGAGATAACGGGGTCGTCACATGTTACCCTCACAGCTGACATGAAGTTACAGAGGCGACGACCTCCACAGATACACCTGGAAATGGGGGAGGGTCAGCAGCCCCCCAGCAAGCTGAGGTCAGATACAAACTGCCTCCACGTCTGAAATAAAACCTCTGGGTGTGTGTGATGAAACTACACATTTGGCTTGTGTCTCTGATCCAGTATGTCTTTATAACATCAGCTGGGGGGGGGGTTATGTAATCAATACAGTTATGTAATCAATAAATATATGTTGTTTCTCAACCAATGTGTCATTTATTTTTTATTCCAAAAGGTCTGAGACCCGATTACAGATAGATAGATAGATAGATAGATAGATAGATAGATAGATAGATAGATATCAGATAGATAGATTGATAGATAGATGGATAGATGGATAGATAGATAGATAGATAGATAGATAGATGGATAGATGGATAGATAGATAGATAGATAGATAGATAGATGGATAGATAGATAGATAGATAGATAGATATCAGATAGATGATAGATAGATGGATGATGGATAGATAGATAGATAGATAGATAGATATCAGATAGATAGATAGATAGATAGATGGATAGATGGATAGATAGATAGATAGATAGATAGATGGATAGATGGATAGATAGATAGATAGATGGATAGATGATGGATAGATGGATAGATAGATAGATAGATAGATAGATAGATGGATAGATGGATAGATAGATAG
>NW_019522398.1:0-1042 GCF_002814215.2 Seriola lalandi dorsalis | reverse complement strand
AGGCATAAAAAGTCATAAAAACTGCATAGGCATAAAAAGTCATAAAAACGAAAAAGTACAGTAAGGCATAAAAAGTCATAAAAACGTCATAGTATAGTAAGGCATAAAAAGTCATATTATGGTAAGTCATAAAAAGTAAAAAAAAAGTCATAGTACTGTAAGGCATAAAAAGTCATAAAAATGAAAAGTACGGTAAGGCATAAAAAGTCATAAAAACGTCATAGTATAGTAAGGCATAAAAAGTCATAAACATTCATAGTATAGGAAGGCATAAAAAGTCATAAAAACTTCATAGTATAGTAAGGCATAAAAAGTCATAAAAAACGAATTAGTAAAGTAAGACATAAAAAGTCATAAAAACTTCATAGTATAGGAAGGCATAAAAAGTCATAAAAACGAAAAAGTACAGTAAGGCATAAAAAGTCATAAAAACGTCATAGTATAGTAAGGCATAAAAAGCCATAAAAACGAATTAGTAAAGTAAGGCATAAAAAGTCTTATAAAAAATTCATAGTATAGGAAGGCATAAAAAGTCATAGTATAGTAAGGCATAAAAAGCCATAAAAATGAATTAGTAAAGTAAGGCATAAAAAGTCATAAAAACTTCATAGTATAGTAAGGCATAAAAAGTCATAAAAACGAAAAAGTACAGTAAGGCATAAAAAGTCATAAAAACGACAAAGTACAGTAAGGCATAAAAAGTCATAAAAACTTCATAGTAAAGTAAGGCATTAAAAGTCATAAAAACTTCATAGTATAGTAAGGCATAAAAAGTCATAAAAACGAAAAAGTACAGTAAGGCATAAAAAGTCATAAAAACTTCATAGTAAAGTAAGGCATTAAAAGTCATAAAAACTTCATAGTATAGTAAGGCATAAAAAGTCATAAAAACGAAAAAGTACAGTAAGGCATAAAAAGTCATAAAAACTAGTACAGTAAGGCATAAAAAGTCATAAAAACTTCATAGTAAAGTAAGGCATAAAAAGTCATAAAAACTTCATAGTATAGTAAGGCATAAAAAGTCATAAAAACGAAAAAGTAC
>NW_019522397.1:0-1182 GCF_002814215.2 Seriola lalandi dorsalis | reverse complement strand
ATAGCATGGCATAAAAACGTCATAGTATAGCATGGCATGAAAACGTCAAAAAATGTCATAGTATAGCATGGCAAGAAAACGTCAAAAAATGTCATAGTATAGCATGGCATAAAAACGTCAAAAAACGTCATAGTATAGTAAGACAAAAAAACGTCATAGTATAGTAAGGCATAATAACGTGAAAAAATGTCATAGTATAGTAAGACAAAAAAACGTAATAGTATAGTAAGGATTAAAACGTCAAAAAACGTCATAGTATAGTAAGACATAAAAATGACAAAAAACGTCATAGTATAGTAAGACATAAAAACGTCATAGTATAGTAAGACATAAAAATGTCAAAAAACGTCATAGTATAGTAAGGCATAAAAACGTCAAAAAATGTCATAGTATAGTAAGGCATAAAAACGTCAAAAAATGTCATAGTATAGTAAGACATAAAAACGTCAAAAAACGTCATAGTATAGTAAGGCATAAAAACGTCATAGTATAGTATGGCATAAAAACGTCAAAAAATGTCATAGTATAGCGTGGCATGAAAATGTCAAAAAAACGTCATAGTACAGTAAGCCAAAAAAACATCAAAAAATGTCATAGTATAGCATGGCATGAAAACGTCAAAAAAAACGTCATAGTACAGTAAGCCAAAAAAACATCAAAAAATGTCATAGTATAGCATGGCATGAAAACGTCAAAAAAAACGTCATAGTACAGTAAGCCAAAAAAACATCAAAAAATGTCATAGTATAGCATGGCATGAAAACGTCAAAAAATGTCATAGTATAGCATGGCATGAAAACGTCAAAAAATGTCATAGTATTGCATGGCATAAAAACGTCATAGTTTAGCATGGCATGAAAACGTCAAAAAATGTCATAGTATAGTAAGGCATAAAAACGTCAAAAAATGTCATAGTATAGCATGGCATAAAAACGTCATAGTTTAGCATCGTATAAAAACGTCAAAAAACGTCATAGTATAGTAAGCCAAAAAAACATCAAAAAATGTCATAGTATAGCATGGCATGAAAATGTCAAAAAAACGTCATAGTACAGTAAGACAAAAAAACGTCAAAAAATGTCATAGTATAGCATGGCATGAAAACGTCAAAAAATGTCATAGTATAGCATGGCATAAAAACGTCAAAAAACGTCATAGTATATTAAGACACAAAAACGTCAT
>NW_019522396.1:0-1021 GCF_002814215.2 Seriola lalandi dorsalis | reverse complement strand
ATCCCCTACCATACTATGACGTTTTTATGACCTTTTATGCCTTAATATGCTACAGTGTTTTTTGACATTTTTTGCCATACTATACTATGACGTTTTTTGGCATTTTATGACATACTATACTATGATGTTTTTTAACATTTTTAGGCCTTATTTTACTATGTAGTTGTATCCCCTACCATACTATGACGTTTTTATGACCTTTTATGCCTTAAAATGCTATAGTCTTTTTTGACATTTTTTGCCATACTATACTATGACATTTTTTGCCATACTATACTATGACGTTTTTTGTGATTTTATCCCATACTATACTATGATGTTTTTTAACATTTTTAGGTCTCATTTTACTATGTCGTTGTATCCCCTACCACACTATGACGTTTTTATGACCTTTTATGCCTTAATATACTACGGTGTTTTTTGACATTTTTTGCCATACTATAATATGACGTTTTTTGGCATTTTATGACATACTATACTATGATGTTTTTTAACATTTTTATGCCTTATTTTACTATGTCGTTGTATCCCCTACCATACTATGACGTTTTTATGACCTTTTATGCCTTAATATACTAAAGTGTTTTTTGACATTTTTTGCCATACTATACTATGACGTTTTTTGGCATTTTATGACATACTATACTATGATGTTTTTTAAAATTTTTAGGCCTTATTTTACTATGTAGTTGTATCCCCTACCATACTATGACGTTTTTATGACCTTTTATGCCTTCAAATGCTATAGTGTTTTTCGACATTTTTTGCCATACTATACTATGACGTTTTTTGTCATTTTATGACATACTATACTATGATGTTTCTTAACATTTTTATGCCTTATTTTACTATGTCGTTGTATCCCCTACCATACTATGACGTTTTTATGACCTTTTATGCCTTAATATACTACAGTGTTTTTTGACATTTTTTGCCATACTATACTATGACGTTTTTTGGCATTTTATGACATACTATACAATGATGTTTTTTAACATTTTTAGGCCTTATTTTACTATGT
>NW_019522395.1:0-909 GCF_002814215.2 Seriola lalandi dorsalis | reverse complement strand
GCATAAAAAGTCATAAAAACATCATAGTATAATAAGGCAAAAAATGTCATAAAAATGTCATAGTATAGTAAGGCAAAAAATTTCATAAAAATGTCATAGTATAGTAAGGGAAAAAATGTCATTGTATAGTAAGGCATAAAAAGTCATAAAAACGTCATAGTATAGTAAGGCAAAAAATGTCATAAAAATTTCATAGTATAGTAAGGCATTAAAAGTCATAAAAATGTCATGGTATAGAAAGTCATAAATATGTCATAGTATAGGAAGGCATAAAAAGTCATTAAAATGTCATGGTATAGAAAGTCATAAAAATGTCATAGTATAGGAAGGCATAAAAAGTCATTAAAATGTCATAGTATAGGAAGGCATAAAAAGTCATTAAAATGTCATGGTATAGAAAGTCATAAAAATATCATAGTATAGGAAGGCATAAAAAGTCATTAAAATGTCATGGTATAAAAAGTCATTAAAATGTCATAGTATAGTAAGGCAAAAAATGTCATATGTATAGTAAGGCATAAAAAGTCATAAAAACATCATGGTATAGTAAGGCATAAAAAGTCATATAAAAAATCATAGTATATTAAGGCATAAAAAGTCATAAAAATGTTATAGCATAATAAGGCATAAAAAGTCATTAAAATGTCATGGTATAGAGCGTCATAAAAATCTCATAGTATAGGAAGGCATAAAAAGTAATAAAAATGATATACTATAGTAAGGAAAAAAATATCATAGTATAGTAAGGCATAAAAAGTCAAAAAAATGTTATAGTATAGAAAGGCATAAAAAGTCATTAAAATGTCATGGTATAGAAAGTCATAAAAAATATCATAGTATAGGAAGGCATAAAATGTCATAAAAACATCATAGTATAGTAAGGCTAAAAATGTCATAGTATAGTAAGGC
>NW_019522394.1:0-1735 GCF_002814215.2 Seriola lalandi dorsalis | reverse complement strand
CACAGTGATATTACTCCAAACAGATCTTCTGATAAAACTCTACGGATTAAACCGGCTGACGGTTTCTAAAGACGAGAACAAAGGAAATATGTGAAAGTCATGTTCAAAGTTTTTCACTAAATCAGTTCAGGATTTCTTCACAGGATGGAGAAATGAATCTTATGGATCAAGATCACAGATCAGACTCATTACCTTCATATTGAGTTTGATTCTAATGTTTATTCTGTGATATTTTGGCAACAAACCCACAAAAGTAAATTCCTTGTATGTGTGAATGTAAATCAGCTGATCGATGCTGATTCTGGTTAAGAACAAAAGCATAGACAGATCTGATCTGAGGTCTGTTTACTGAAGCAAAGGGAGGTTTTCAGACTAAGTTATCATTATGTCACAAATATGCAGCGGCGATCTGCACAGTGTCCATAATGTCAGGGTGGTTGAACTGTGTCGCTCTTCTTATTTCAGCTCCTTCCACCGTGTGAAACCACAAACTGTGTTTCACTCACAGGATTTACAGACACAACAAACATGTTCTCGTCCTTCAGGAATGAAAACTGACGGGGACCAAAATAATGACGAGGTGGCAAAAACAACCAACGACAGTTTCAGTGCTGTAGGAGCAAGTCGTGAACTCTGACCTGTTGATGTGTTGAACCTGTGATCAAATAGTTTCTTATTTCCACATGAGTCTCTTTGTGGTTGTTTTGTCTCTTTGTGGTTGTTTTGTCTCTTTGTGGTTGTTTTGTCTCTTTGTGGTTGTTTTGTTGTTTTGTCTCTTTGTGGTTGTTTTGTTGTTTTGTGGTTGTTTTGTTGTTTTGTCTCTTTGTGGTTGTTTTGTTGTTTTGTGGTTGTTTTGTCTCTTTGTGGTTGTTTTGTTGTTTTGTCTCTTTGTGGTTGTTTTGTCTCTTTGTGGTTGTTTTGTCTCTGTGGTTGTTTTGTTGTTTTGTCTCTTTGTGGTTGTTTTGTTGTTTTGTGGTTGTTTTGTCTCTTTGTGGTTGTTTTGTGGTTGTTTTGTCTCTTTGTGGTTGTTTTGTCTCTGTGGTTGTTTTGTTGTTTTGTCTCTTTGTGGTTGTTGTGTTGTTTTGTCTCTTTGTGGTTGTTTTGTCTCTGTGGTTGTTTTGTTGTTTGGTCTCTTTGTGGTTGTTGTGTTGTTTTGTTTCTTTGTGGTTGTTTTGTCTCTTTGTGGTTGTTTTGTTGTTTTGTGGTTGTTTTGTTGTTTTGTCTCTTTGTGGTTGTTTTGTTGTTTTGTTTCTTTGTGGTTGTTTTGTCTCTTTGTTGTTTTGTCTCTTTGTGGTTGTTTTGTTGTTTTGTGGTTGTTTTGTCTCTTTGTGGTTGTTTTGTTGTTTTGTCTCTTTGTGGTTGTTTTGTCTCTGTGGTTGTTTTATTGTTTTGTCTCTTTGTGGTTGTTTTGTTGTTTTGTTTCTTTGTGGTTGTTTTGTCTCTGTGGTTGTTTTGTTGTTTTGTCTCTTTGTGGTTGTTTTGTCTCTGTGGTTGTTTTATTGTTTTGTCTCTTTGTGGCTGTTTTGTTGTTTTGTCTCTTTGTGGTTGTTTTATTGTTTTGTCTCTTTGTGGCTGTTTTGTTGTTTTTTCTCTTTGTGGTTGTTTTCTTGTTTTGTGGTTGTTTTGTCTCTTTGTGGTTGTTTTGTTGTTTTGTCTCTTTGTGGTTGTTTTGTTGTTTTGTCTCTTTGTGGTTGTTTTGTTGTTTTGTGGTTGTTTTGTCTCTTTGTGGTTGTTT
>NW_019522393.1:4219-4643 GCF_002814215.2 Seriola lalandi dorsalis | reverse complement strand
CGGTTTCACAAAGATTATTTACTGTGAGTCTTTCTGTCTTTTCCTGTAGTAAACCAGACCGGGATCTTTCAACGAACCTGAACCAGGACCTGAGAGTCTGAACAGAACCAGCTGGACTCACTGCAGTTACACTCACACCTCAGTACAGGTCAGTACTTTTTCAGTACCGAGAAGAAAAAGACTTGAAAAACAAAACTTTTCTTTTAATTTGACTTGTAAACTTGTAAATTTGTAAATTTGAAAACTTGTAACTCAGCGACAAACTGGACATGATTTCAAACTGGATGATTTCTTGAACACAAGTTCACATAAAGACGCACAAAAAGAGAAGAAATTATATAAAATAATAATAATGAAAAGATCCATGAAAGTGCAGCATGTAGAAAATTATTGATGCATATTTAAATGCATTTAAATTACACTG
>NW_019522393.1:2069-3520 GCF_002814215.2 Seriola lalandi dorsalis | reverse complement strand
TGTGTGTGTGTGTGTGTGTGCGTGTGTGTGTGCGTGCGTGCGCGTGCGTGTGTGTGAGAGAATTCATTCACTAATTATGACACAATTTAACTCAAACGTCTATAAGGATCAAATGAAGTGATGACATTTTATATCCAATAGGTCAAAGGTCAACTTCTCTGTGACATCATAATGTTGCAGCCCTTATTTAAAGCTGTGGGAAGGAGAGACTGGGACCATATTTCCTGCATCTGGCTGGTTGGTTGAGGAAACAACCGAACCTTTAGCTCCTCCCCCTCCTCACCTGGAGCCTGGACTCCCCTCGCTCAGGTCGTCAACCACTGTCTCAACTGTGACTTTACAAAACCTTTTAGACGCTAAGACCACAAAAAAAAAATCATTTCCCATGATGCATTTCACCTACTTGATGTGAATTTCATCGGTCACATGACTTAAAAACAATTAAATCATATACGACGCCCATACGTGTGATTCGGTCTTGAAGGAGAAGCTCGTAGATGTCGCCCGTCTTAATGAGTTAAACTTAACAAGACAAATAATAAAAATCACACCTCACCCTGCACATCTGCACTGCACATCTGCACTGCACATCTGCAGCTGAGACTGAGATCCACACCGCTTCAGAGAAGAGACAAGACAACACAACAGTGTGAACACAGAAACACAACTGAGACGTGAAGTCGGACTCTTTTCTCTCTGTGTTTATTAATAGATCCATTTTCCTTCATCACACTCAACCCTTTTTATTTCTTCTCTTCTTTCTCTCCACGCTCCTCCTGCTCCTCTTTTCCTCAGACTCTCTCCTCCTCCTCTTCATCTTCATGTCCTCCCGTCTTCATGCGCCGTGGCGTCCGTCTCGTTGTCTCCTGTAAGAGCCGAGAGCATCTGTTCGGCTCTGACTAATTGCTTCGTCCTCGGCCTCTTCAGAGACCGTTACACAGCTCGTCTCACCCGCCAGGACCAGCTCCATTATCGAGTCTCACCCTCCACACACACACACACACACACACACACACACACACACACACACACATTATTCTGCTGATGCTCAGAGGTTAACACACACACTCCAGCCTCTTCTGACAAACAAGCTTTTCCATTAACGAGCTCCAGGGAGAGTTTGGATATTTCGTGTTCAGAGCCGATCGAAGCTTCAGAGGCTCCGAGAGCGTTTTCTTACGTGGCGTCCTGATGGCAGCCGCTCAGACGCACCTGTCCCTGAAGACGGGAGGACTGATCTTTGAGACGAGAGAGCTGAATCTTCAACAGGCTGCTTCATCCAAATCACACGATTTTTGTTTCCTCTGTTCAAGGTTCAAATTTCTTTCTGACGCTTCTTCTGCCGCCTCAAAGAATAAGATGTGAAACGGACTAACTGAGTCTAGAGTCATTAAACCAGGACTAACTGAGTCTAGAGTCATTAAACCAGGACTAACTGAGTGTGGCTGGGG
>NW_019522392.1:7200-7977 GCF_002814215.2 Seriola lalandi dorsalis | reverse complement strand
ATTTGTCTTGTATTTTAGGGCCATGGCAGCTTTATACTTTGTTAAATTGACAAAATGAAAGTCAGAGTCATAACTGTGCTGAACAAAGATACTGTACATGTTCGGTAAGGGCAGTTTAAAATGTGCTAAACAAACACAAATATGAATGCATAGAAAGTCGAAAGTGAACTCAATACATTAATTAATACAATGAAAAGATTAACCCACATAAAATACAGTCTTAAGTTAGAAAAAAGAGGATAAGGAAATATCTGATCAAAGAATTAAGTAAATGAGCCTTAAATCTGACTAAGCACTTGCACTAAGCATTATAACTTTGAATACTTAAAATGTTTCAATACTCTTTATATTGGGAAGATAAATAGAGGCAATATAATTGATCAGTTAACAGCAATTAAAATATGAAAACTACAAATAATTAAAGGGCGGCTATTATAAGAGTGAAATTAAACTATTAATTATTAAATTATTAATTTCATCAACTCATGAATTTTCTAAAGTACCATTTAGTTATTTCCAAGAGTTTCAGCTTCTTCCACTGATTGGACCAAGATCAGCTCGTCTCTGTTGAGTGCGGTGCTCACAATGACACCAAACAGCACAAACAAGGACTCCATTTGAATTGGCTGAATGACTAATTAGAAGATTGAAGACACCTGTGATACTAATTGAAGACGTCAGTCTGCTGGAAATATCACCACAAACCTTTTATTTATCACCGCCTCTCAGGGGTACCGGTCATTTTGTTCAGGCCATTTTTGAAAGTCGTAGTATAAA
>NW_019522392.1:0-1789 GCF_002814215.2 Seriola lalandi dorsalis | reverse complement strand
GGCATAAATGTGCTTGATTCATAAATCCCTGGTTACAATGTATTCCATTTTTTTTTTTTTTTTTTTTTTTTTTTTTATAATTTCGCCAAATAACAAGTATCACAAAGTTCATTCATAGAAATATCATTTGTGTCAAACAACAATTTATTCTTATTTTTATTCAAGACAATTCATTACCCGCAATCAATACAATTTTTGTGTAAAAGGCCACAGAACCACAGGAATGAGATTGATTCAATAGTTCTGACACTTATCTAAAACCTGGTCCTGATGGCAGACACATTTTGCAAAATTTAAGTCAAATAAAACAAAAAAGAAAAAGAAAAAGAAAAAAAAATACAAAAATACATAGCATAATTTGACAAAATACATGAGATGGGATGGCCTATGACTTATTATTGTATGGAATCTAAAGTATAGTATGAAGGATAAAGTTTTAAAGCAAGTGACGACATAATATGCATCGAAATGGAAAGGAGAGTGAACTAGTGAATAGGTCCTATGCAGGAATCAAGAGCAGGAATCATCTGTTTACATATTTCCTCCATGTTCCCGAGATAGGAGTCAACCTGCCGTGAAAAGAAGAAGCGTCTTAGAGCTGTGATTGAGGAGGAGAGGCAAGAGGGGATTACAGCATAAACAGACTAAAGCTTGTTATGCTCATACCATTTACTCTCTAAACATCACAGAGTAAATTACAAAGGCTAAATGTATAGTCAGTGTACGTGTTGTGCTTAAATGTTATCACAGTGCTGAAAAAACGAAAGGCTTTATGGGCAACCCAGTATCATTTATCACTGCATAACCACCACTTGCGCTTTTAGATACTTTAAAGTGACACAATTGCCAAATCAATTACCCCATCTGCACCATATATGATGCACATAATCATGTTGATTATACAAATTATTTAGAACTTCTCACCCTGAAAATTTGAGTGGAATTTAACAAAGTGAGTGCACAAGTTTCAGGCTTCCAGGCTCAGCAGCTCCACATCGAAGGTGAGAGTGGCGTTGGGTGGGATGATCCCTGGGTGCCCTTTGCTGCCATAGGCAAAGTCTGGTGAGCAAATCAGCTTTGCCCGCTGACCTACACTCATCTGTGGGGGAGATGGACACGTTACTTTTACTACTGTTGCTACTGAATTAAACAACACACACAATATTTAACACATCTCATTCGAAAACTGCAATAATACATACAGTATATATACACTCCAAGGCTGAAACCAAGTTATTTTCATTATAAATTAATCTGGTGATTATTTTTCTCAATTATCAATTTTGTATATAAAATAAGAAAACAGTGAAAATTCCTATTATAATATCTCAGATCCTAAGGAGATGTCTTCAGACATCTTATTTTGTCTGATCAACAGTCAACCACCAAAGATATTCAGTTTACTATGGTGTATGAGAAAGGAAAGCATCAAATCCGCTCATTTGAGAAGCTCGGACCAGTAAACGTTTGGGATTCATCCTTAATTAGCAGCTAAAAATATCAATCAACAAATCAATTAATAGTTGAAGCTCAAATACACTCAGTGGCCTGTTTATACAGACACCCAGCTAAAACTGCCTAACAACAGTCCTGCAATGAATAATGCCTTCATGAATGTTATGTTTTTGTTCATTTATGTTTAAATGGTTTGGATTGTTGATTCAACTAGGTGGCTATTCTGCTGGCTGCAGTTTATTTGTATTGCGTTATACATTGGGGTGTTACTATTATTTTGTCCACCCCTTTTATATAATGAGGATTAACACCAAATTTAATGCAATAAAGTTAA
>NW_019522391.1:0-1086 GCF_002814215.2 Seriola lalandi dorsalis | reverse complement strand
TTTTTGTGATGTTTTATGCCTTAGTAAACTATGCCGTTTATTATGAATTTTTATGCCTTACTATACTATGACGATTTTATTACTTTTTATGCCTTAACTATCCTATGACATTTTTTATGACCTTTTATGCCTGATTAGTCTGTGACGTTTTTTATGAATTTTTATGCCTTACTATACTATGTCATTTTTATGACATTTTATGCCTTAGTAAACTATGTAGTTTTTTATGAAGTTTTATGCCTTACTGTACTATGTCATTTTTATGCCTTACTGTACTATGTCGTTTTATGCCTTACTGTACTATAACGTTGTTATGACTTTTTATGCCTAACTATACTATGACGTTTTTATGCCTTATTATACTATGACGTTGTTATGACTTTTTATGCCTAACTATACTATGACCTTTTTTTTTTACTTTTTATACCTTAGTCATTTCTGTTGAATTTTCATTCCATACTATACTAAGTCGTTTTTATGACTTTTTATGCCTTACTGTACTATGTCATTTTTATGCCTTACTGTACTATGACGTTTTTGTGACGTTTTATGCCTTAGTAAACTATGTCGTTTTTTATGAATTTTTATGCCTTACTATACTATGTCATTTTTATGACTTTTTATGCCTTACTATACTATGTCATTTTAACGCCTTACTATACTATGACATTTTCATGAATTTTTATACCTTACTATACTATGTCGTTTTTATGACTTTTTCTGCCTTACTATACCATGTCGTTTTTATACCTTACTATACTGTGATGTTTTTTATGAATTTTTATGCCTTACTATACTATGTCATTTTTATGACTTTTTATGCCTTACTATACTATGTCATTTTTACGCCTTGCTATACTATGATGTTTTTGTGACTTTTTATGCCTATGTCATTTCTGTTGAATTTTTATTCCATACTGTACTATGTCGTTTTCATGAATTTTTATGCCTTACTATACTATGTCATTTTTACGCCTTGCTATACTATGATGTTTTTGTGACGTTTAATGCCTTAGTAAACTATGTTGTTTTTTATGAATTTTTATGCCTTACTGTACTATGACGTTGGTTTGACTTATTATACCT
>NW_019522390.1:6406-7283 GCF_002814215.2 Seriola lalandi dorsalis | reverse complement strand
GCGGCTGTGCACAGAGAAGAATAAAATGGAGGAAAGCGAAGGTGCACACAGGTAAACATCAAGGACAAAATCTAAAGTTGCAGCTGAGAGTCTGAAGGGAAGGAGCAGATGAGAATAAGAGGAAGTTTCATATCAATACTAACTCTCAACAGGAAGAAAGTGAGGAGATACATCAATAAAGACCGGAAAAACACAACTGTTCAGCATATAAAAACAATTCAACTCATCAGGTATATCAAAAATTACACATCTCCCATCAAATTGTCTTCCTTTATCTTGTATTCAGGATTAAATTTCTTCGTTTTTGTGTCCTCTTTTAGCTCTGTTTTACTCTGTTTTGCTCTCCAGTAATTACTGAGGGAAATAATTGGTGCTTTAGCTGCTAAAAGCTCCATTGTGTTCATCACCTCTCATTAACGGTTTGGTGCTGGTCACGTTCTTGGGCTTTTTCACTGAAAAAAAGCCGCCTGCTGAAAACAACAATGACGAGAACGCTGAGGGTAAAAACCAAAACAATGAGCTCAAAGATGCAAAAAAGAAAATGAACTGGAGAGTTGTTTTACAATATCTGCAGTCATTTGATCCACTGTTAATATAAGGATATTGATTTAGTGCAGCTTTAAAGACCCCCTCTCAATCTGAGCAGGTGGTGGGCGGGGCATAAGACCTGATCCAGATTTCTAAATGAGGAAGTAAGAGTAGATTTCTTCACTTTTTATGGTGTGAAAACCACGTTAAATAAAATGTTAATCATAGCTTATTATTTCTTTTTACATAGTTCAAAACATGTCTGGGCAGGATCTTTAAGTATTACACTATTAGCAAAAAGTCAAATGAGGTACTCTACTGTTCAAAGTTAGAGGAATGTTCCTCTCAC
>NW_019522390.1:0-2030 GCF_002814215.2 Seriola lalandi dorsalis | reverse complement strand
ACACACACATCCCCTAATTAAATAAGGTCATTAAATCAGATCATCGTGCTGTAGGCCATCTCGTGGATCGCACCTCCCTCGTCGGATTCATCGGCGCTCACTCCATCACCTCCCCATAAAGTCCTCCACATTACCCTGAGCAGCTGTTTGGGGAAAATGAAATTACGCACAGGGATAAAATTTAAATTCAGCAGCTACCTTCAGTGTGACTCATGATTTATTGATACTTTGGAGCAGACATTAATATTGTCGTTAAGATTAAGTCCCGCCTGACTCGATTTAAACCCGGCTCCCATTCCCACGTCTCCATTTTCTTTCCATCAGTTTGGAGGGGAGGCTAATCTGGTGTTGGGGCCGCACTGATTGTCCGTCATTGGGGTTTGTACAGTAGGGCTCCCCTTGTTATGCCTAACCTTTTGGAAAAGGTTGCACCGCTTCATTTGACATTTCAGAAACAGCCCGTTTGCTTCAACAGGCACGCCATCACTGAGTGTCACAACTTCTTTGTTCGACCTGCGGCAAAACCTCGAGCCAGAGACACATTTCGTGGGTTTTTTTTAATGATGAAACAACGTAGTTGAAGAATTTACTCGATGATGCAGTGGCTGGTAACTGAGGAGAAATATTAATGTCATGGTTTTTTGAGTTTTATGCTGCTCATTCATCCTTTCATTGTGCACATGCTCTAATTCTGCTAATTTCAGACACCTGCAGTAGAATCACCTGACCTGCTCCTCCGCTCACCTGTTCCCCATTCACTCATTAGCGCCTTAGTTTATATTAATCAGTCTGTTTCCACTCACTCTCAGCTGGGTTGTCTTTGTGCCTCAGCTTTTCAGCGAAGCCTGTTTTTGATCCTCATCGTGTTTTTGACCTTTGCTTTCAGCCTAACTCCCCTTTCCTTCTTTGCTTGCTTTGTTTTGGATTTTTGTAAAACAGTAAAAGACTCTTCACATCTACCTTCACATCTGCCTCCCGAGCTGATGCCTTTTCTGACGACCATGACGATTAACGATTAATCTGAAGGTGACAAAACAAAATCTTGGATAACATGATTTTTTTTTTCTGTCCACAATACTCCATTAACACGATCTTTCCATCTCTCCTGCTAAATGTGTTGAGAGCAACGTGACTCCTGCCCATTTTGCACCGTTTCCCAATAACAGCTTTTTACAGACACTTTCAAATTGCGCTTGTTTGAACTGTTTTTAGATCCTGCAGCCTATAAAAAATGGAAGAGAAACCCTTTTGTTTCAGAGAAATATAAATGTTCAATCAAAACAGCTCAAGGGGAAAACACGAATCACGGACAAACACCCACAATGCACTCTTAACAATAACTTCAGAACAAAAAGGGGCATAATAGCCATGTTTTTTTTAAAAAGCTGCACCATTTCAATATTTTTTATATTAACAATGGGGGGAAAAATACAATGTGAAATTTGTCATTCAAAGTGACAAACCTACATACGTGTTTCCAGCATCAGCAGGCAAAATAAGCATTATTAAATCCACTGTGTCCTACCTGCCCGGCAACAAACGGGAGACATTAAGCAATAAATATATTATTTAGTTGATAAGTGGGTAGCATCAAATGGGAGAAGTAAGGTACAAGTACCTCAAAGGACAGTCGTGCTTGACCTAATGTACTTGGTTGTAATCAACCTCTTGACTACTTGACTACTGACCTCACAGGACTTCTTAATGGAGTCGTATTCACATCACATTTTAATAGTGAGATGAAATTGAAGTTTGATATTATCTAATATCAGTTTATTTTAAATAAACACATGAGCTAATTCCATTTCATGGTTCTGTATCCGGGAAATGAATGAAATACCAATCAAATATCTGGATGAGATTTCAGCTCATTACCCTTAATCAGGATGTTGTTTTGGGAAAGAGAGAGTGAATACTGTTGGAGAGCTGCTGAGACTGGAGTCTGACCAAAGAAGACATTTGGATTTGAGGAGTTAAAATAAAGAGGAGAGATTTAAGTTCAGAGGGATTTTTTTTTTTTTTTTTTTTTT
>NW_019522389.1:23461-24713 GCF_002814215.2 Seriola lalandi dorsalis | reverse complement strand
AAAATGATCGAGGCACAAACCGACATTTAAAATAAACACACTCCTTAAGACTTTTACTTTGGAAAACTGATCGATCATGGAGCCGATACCTGCAGCGGCGGCCGCACAATCTTACTAAGAGCTTTGATTTTAGCCTCGTCAGGAGAAGTAAAATGAGATGCTTTAATTTACTGGAAACTAAAACAACTTGGCCAACAACAGGAAGTTCTTCCACACACACCTTCAGTGTCACACTTTCATCTGTCTGTTCTGAGGTTTGTGTCGTTTCTTATTGATGAGGTTGATTCAGTTTCTTTTCTACAGCTTCATTTATTTATTCATTTATTCAGGGCAGGTTTACATTATGAATCTTTATCGACTCTCGCTGTCACGTTCTGCACACTCACACCCCTGGAGTAACGTTTCCTTTTCCTGCCGCTGCACAGCTGGCGGGTCGGTGCCTTGCTCAAGAGCAGGGCATCAGGTGCTTCAGGCAGGAGAGGACGCATTCACCTCCTCCACACGGATGTTTTTACCCCGTGCAGTCGGTGGAGTGTCTGCCATTAAAAATGAAGGACTGGTGCAATTAGTTCTCTCAAAGCAGCCACTCACGGGTCCATAAGGCCGTTATCATTGGACAGCAGGGTCACTGCGTCTCCGGCATACTGATTTAAAAGCTGCATCTGTCGCTCAAACACAAACACGCCGTGAGCAAACACTGTTCTCACACCACTTCTCTCTCTCTAACATCATTCTTACTCTGTCACCTCCTCTCTCTCTCTCTCTCTCTCTCACACACACACTCGTCTTTTCCACTTAGTCGCACACACATTAATACAGCCTTGCATCTCACACAAACACCTGCATTAACACACACAAGCTCTGGCATCAATGCTGCACATCTATTCTGACTTCACCATTCTCCCTCTCTCTCTCTCTCTCACAGATGAAGTCAGCAGAGGATTCAGTCAGAAGACAAACAGGCTCCCAGGGTTAGGATGGAGGTCTGATCGCTCTTTTCCTGCAGCCATGATGGAATAAATCTCTTCAACTGCTCCGAGGCTTCAGCTTCAATAACGACACAGTGATACTCGCACCTGAACGTAGCACCTCATGTGACTATTGAACATCTCATTCAGCACCTCTGGTATTCACCAGCAGCCCCCGCTCCCCCGAGGCGGTCGGCTGCAGGGAGCATCAGCGAGTTCGGCCTCGATGTTGCGTGATGAGACCTGGAGCCTGCGGCTGGTTTTCCCGCTTCATGCCAAAGATC
>NW_019522389.1:21344-22988 GCF_002814215.2 Seriola lalandi dorsalis | reverse complement strand
TTTTTTTTTTTTAAACACACGTTTTTTTTTGACAAATATTACAAATAAGCAAATAATTATCTCATAAAAACAGAAAATAAATAAGATGCCACAATAAAAGTTGTGTGCCGACTTTAACCCACAGAAACACCGGAAGGTGTTAATGTAGAAAAACACTCCCGTCCCTCTGTCAGCACCACTCTGTCTCTGTCACACGCGGACACACAGTTTCTCAGCTGCACGAGCACATTCACATATGCGCACCATCACGCACGCACGTGCACACTGTAGCTGACCAACATCATCACTGTCTCCCTCCTCCTGTGTTCATGCTGCAGGACCGACACGCAGCCTCTCTCTTGTTCTCTTTCTCTCTCCCACACACACACACGCATGCACACACGCACACGCACACTCTGACCTGCCAGCATCAGTAGCCTCGCGCAATCTCTGCTGAAACGGCGGAACAAACCCGTGGTGACACGTGTGCGCATAGCGCGCAGCTCCAACAGACCAAGCGTGTCCACGCACACTCATAAGCTACACACACACGTAGAACGCATGCACGCACGCACGCGCGTACACACACACACACACACACACACACACAATCACCAAAGCTGCAGGTGCTTCTCAATCAGCTCAGTGAGCACATGCGCAAACAAGGCGCGCGCACACTTCTAGTGATCCAGAAAACTCCAAACACATGAAGCAGAAAACACAGAGATCCAAAGTGTCTCCACAAACAAACTGCTCACATCCAGACCGCGGCAAACACACACTGCCCGTGCGCGCACGCGCACACGCACCGGGGCAAACATTTTTACAAGCGCACATTTAATTTATTTGTGTTTTTCCTACCTTCCTCGTGCATCCTCTGCAGACAGAAAGTGAGGTTCCTCCGCCAGCCCGGCATGGTGATGAAGGAGAGGAGGAAGAGGAGGAGAGGTCTAGATGATGAGGAGGATGAGGGTGATGATGATGATGGTGAGGGATGATGAAGAGGAGTGATGATGATGATGGGGAGGGCAGTAGATCCTGTCCGAGTCGAGGTGATGACACGAAGGCGACAGCAGCAAATATAACGACTCCCCCTCTTTCTTCTTCTTCTCCTTCTTCTCCCTCTTTCCTCCTCCTCTGGGTTCCTTCCTCCCCCGGTGTGTCTGTCGGTAAACGGCGGGTAGCGGCTGCTCTCTCCGGTAACGACCCCGCTGACAGTCCGTGTGACAGTCGGTCCCGCTGCGGCACCAATGGTCTCTCTCTCCCCCTCTCTCTCTCTCTCCCTCTCTCTCTTACTGTCTGCTAACAGAGTCCAGTCACCTCTCTTTCTTTCTGTCTCTCTGTATTTGCCTCTCTCTCTGTCACCCTCTCTCTCCCTCTCTCTCTCTCCCTATTTTCTTTCATTTCCTCTGTCTCTCTGTGTCCCTCACTATTTTGTCCCCCTCCCTCCCTCCCTCTTCTTTTCCTCTGAGTTCATTTTCAGTTCAAAGTTTTTTTTTTGTTTTTTGTGTTTTGCTGTCAAGACAAAACGTTTCAGTTTCGCACCAATTTATATAAAAACATTTGACCTGTGTGTGCGCGTGGACACACACACCTGCGTTTCTCAACCTTTAAACGAGCAGCACCCGCACAGGTGATTTGAGGTGTTTCAAATGCCCCCCCCCC
>NW_019522389.1:16171-20861 GCF_002814215.2 Seriola lalandi dorsalis | reverse complement strand
GCAGCATAATAATGACATGAAAGTTGTCCAACCCAAACAAATGCAACAAGAGGTGTTCTGGTGAGAGGAGGTCACCTGTGTGGACCATGACTGTAATTAGCTGGGTTTAGACACAGGTGTAGTCTGGTTCTCACAGACGGGCCTCCTGCCCTTATATGATGAATATTATTGATATTTCTTCTTTAAACTGTACATCCACTTCTCTCTCTCTCTCTCTTTGTCTCCCATCCAGTGACAGAATCACATGAAATAAAAATAAAAAAACCTCTTACCTATTAAACCAGAACGGTATTCATAGAGCGCAGACCTCTGTCAAGGCCACTGTCAAACAACGTGCACCAGACTTTATAGAAAAAAATTAAAAGTCATAGTAAATGATCCGGATCTGCCCCAAAACTTAAGGGGCTCTTCCCTGACCCATGTACCCTCCCTCCACCAAGTTCGGTGTAATTCGGCTTGGTACTTTTTGCGTAATCCAAATAAACACAGGTGAAAACATATCCCCCTCGATGGAAGCAATTACTGTTTCATTTTTACCTGCTGTAATTCAGAAACTTGACATTTATCAGGTCTGAATTACAAATCCCTAAAAGTGCAAAAAAAGAAAAACACACACGATATAAAACCTGAATAATGCACGGACACGGTGAATGAGTGTGAAACCAGAGAGTGGTTCGTAGAAGTGACACCACAGTAAATGTCCTTGACTGTTCCCATGCAATTAAAGGGAAGCGGTGCTGTTGACCTTGTGCCATATGTGACAGCGTCTTGTGCTTGTTTTGTTAATTGAATTGTCAGAGTTCTTACAAAAGTGTCACCAAGACTAATTCCCAATGTTGTCCCTTAAAATATAATTAAACGAGTGCAAACTGTGGCGTGCGGGTCGCACAGCGTGGACACTGAGAAAAGACACATTGCTTTGTCTGTCCAGCATTAATGGGGTTCATTGAAAATAGCCTGTAGTGGACAAGTGGTCGGTGTCAACTGTCTGAAACATGAAACGTCAGCTGATACACGTTTGGAAAGTCGTTAAAAAGTTTTGGCCAGTCACTAAAACTTTCTGTTTTCATAGTGTTTTGGCATTTAGAATGAGCTACGACTGTTGCTAAGTAGCTAACGTTAGCATTAACAGCTGTTCATTTACCAGTCTAGAGGAAAACATTGTGAGTTCAGCATCAAACTTCTTTCCTTTACTCACCAACAGCTTTCTCCAGAGGTGGAAACAACTATTGTTTTGTTTCTATTTCAAATCACTACTACTGAAGTTAGCATACTAACCAGCTAGCCCCAGCCTGTCTGGCCCGCCTCGTCACTTTCCGATACCGAGTCACTGTAGCATCTGGACTTTCCTGAAGATGTAGCTGCTTACAGGACGTGTTATAACCTCTTGTCTTGTAAATGCAATAGTTGCAGTTATCGGCAAGCTTGGTAAGATGCTAACGTTTGCTATGTAGCATAGCATAACTTACAAATAGCTCTTTTAACTGCACTTACGTTTAGGCAGGTTGAATTAACTTCTTTTAAGTTGCACATCTGCCAAATGAATGTGATGCAAAGTTTTGGAAATGTTTTCTGATGGTTTTCAACAGTGTAACTTGGATAATTAGGGTATTGCAGGTGCTATATATTTTAATATTTGATTCATTATTTCTGTTCACTGAACCGACAGGTAGTTACATAATTAACGCAGCTCCAAGAACGTGAATCAACCTCCTGGAGAAGGGAGTACTAAGTGAAAGGCAAATGCATTTTCTGTTTTAGTTTTGAAGACGTTCTGCCTCAGTGACTCACAACTGATATCGACTTGTCAACTACTGAAAGAAATGGTCTTCGTACTGCCAGAGAACTTCATGTACCTCCCAGAGAACGTGCAGTTTAACCCAGTTGTTTTGGCAGCGAACACCGTGTTGAAGGATACAGTGAAATCTTCTGGAAAACCTTCCCAGATGTGGAAGTATACGGGCCAGACTTGGCCCGAGGACCCAGGCCAGAAGTTTCTTTAAAGTGTCAAATTCACCAGGAACTCCTTTTATTGTACAAAGTTATTCTGACTGACAGACACAGACAGTTTCTGTAACTTTCCAAAACTGAAAATCTCGACACTCGATGCAGAAACTTGCCAGGTGTGAAAAGGTGTGAAAAGGTGTGAAAAGGTGTGAAAAGGTGTGAAAAGGTGTGAAAGAAACATTTGCGCTCCCTCTCTTCCGTCCAGTCATCCACCAAAATCTCAGCGGTGGTCAGTCCAACACACGCGGTCTCACATTCCTGTTGGATTACCGAGTGACGAGAACGACATTCAGTTTTAGGCCTGAACTCTGGACGAATCGCAGCGTTGGTGCTTCATCTGATCTGTTGTCAAAACAAAACAATATTGATTTCTGACACTTTAAGCTTTTTTTTTTTTTACCATTTAAGGCTCAGAAGCAGAAAACAACCTTCAGCCGTCAGTCATCTACTGTGTGTTCCCTAATTCAGTCTCTGGAGCTTCAGGGTGACATCAGAGTGACATCACAGAGGAGGCGGCGGACCGGGCAAATCTCCTTCCCCATTTGGTGATAGCAGACTGAAGACCGGTACGAAGCGGACTGCACTGAGGCGTAGGAAGAGCACATCCGAATGCACATTTCCCTCTCAGTGGCTTCAGCTGGGGGCTCATACTGTAACATGACAAAGCACACACACTATAAAACACACACACACAGTCACACATGCTGGAGTGTTTCATGTTCTCTGTCTCACACACACACTCTCAGTTCGGTGGCTGTGGATCAGGACGTAGAGGGGGTCGAATCAGAAGGTCGGTGGTTCGATCCCAGGCTGTGGAAGTGTTCTTGGGTCGGGTTGGGAAAGATACTGAACCATCAGATCAGTGCGAGTGTGGCTTGTAGTATATAGTACTTAATAATCCACTCAGAGGGACGTTAACCATCAGTGAAGACACAGACGGAGGGTGTGTTTTCTTCACAGTCCATTGAAGACGAAGTGTCTGCTTCGTTAATCACGGCACTTGTTGCTGTTCGTTTAGGTTGATTGATAACTGAACATTAGCTGATATTATTAGCGACATGAAGCTAATTCTCCCATTTTTTTCCCCCTTTACTCCGTTAGCAACAGACTGGATTCACATTTATGTATCCTGCTAACCATGCTAGCCTAGCAGCATGGCTCAAGGGATGAGTGTTGGTTTACTGGTTCACCACTTCACCACATATGTCTGGACTGACATATCATCAACTATTGATTGGATTTCCATTACATTTCATACATTCATGGTTCCAAGACAATAATGATTCATTTTTCATATAGTGCCATCACAAGATCAACATTTTAATTTGTCCAATACTTGGATTTGTGAGTGAAAACCTGCAAACATCTGAACATGTAAACAAACCAACACTGGGCATTAAAACCTTCAAACATCCACCACAGGACTGTAACTGCCCACAGGAGACCAGAGTCAGCAGCTCGCTCAGGCTGGTTCTGTGGCGGGTGAAATCTTCTTCCTGGTTGGACACAAAACACACACACACACACAAAAACAAGATATCATGAACCTATCAGAATAATGCATTAACCATTAACTGAACCACCAAATCTTATTGTTTTCCAACTTCCACTAAAAAAAGACAAAACATCCAGTTTCATTGACCAGGCTCAATTCTTGTAGTACTGTTATAGCCTCGGCATAATGAGGGGATACACACACACACACACACACACACACACACACACACACACACACACAACCTCATACAGATGCTGAGTATGAAAGTGGGAGTGCTGTTTGATGGAGGAGTGTGACCTCTTGTGGTCAGTCATTGGAGGTGCAGTGCAACCTTTTTTCGCCTCTCAGTGCGACTTCAGTCAGAGCTACCTGCATCACAAACCGCTGACTTCATCAAACACACACACACACACACACACACACACACACACACACACACACACACACACACACACACACACACTCTTTACTGCAGTATTCCCTCTGAACACACACACATTTTCACCTGCAGTCTCTCACATGCACACATCTTCTATCCCATCGCTGCCTGATGACCTGATGTGACACACACAGACACACACTGTAAAAAAAAGTCCTAATTTTATGGAAAATAACTGAAAATTTTACAGTAATTTTCAGTTTAAAAAAAAAAATATGGTTAACAAAAGTCTGTAAAATTACAGAAATGATCTGTGAATTAGTAGCCAAGCTATTTTAAGCATCATGCCAACAATAATGAATTACATTTATTTACCATTTCTATAAAGACAAAATACTGTATCATTTATACAGTATTTTTTCTGCTTTCTTAAATTACATACAAATCTATGTAAAATGACAGTAATTATCTGTAATTAAAAATGTAGCCTGTTATTATAAAAGTTAATGTCCATACGAACAATTTAAATCTTCTCTGTAATTTCAGGGTAAATCTTATTAATTTTATATTTATGTGACTTCTACATTCAAACTTTGTGATTCTGGATGAAATGTAACAAACTTTTTTTCATCACATCAAACATTCAAACTTCAAACAAACAAGTTTGAAGTACTGGAATGTATCCCAGCATGCACTGGAAGGAAAGCACATGCCCTAACAGAAGTTGATCTGCCACAGGAGTTTCAGGTCACCTTCCTCTTCCTGTAGGCTCTGGTCCTGGGTACAGGTAGTCCAGGCAGAGGAGG
>NW_019522389.1:13702-15976 GCF_002814215.2 Seriola lalandi dorsalis | reverse complement strand
GAGTTCAGTCCAAGAAGACAGCTGAAAGATAATCAGAGAGCAGTGTGTGTTAATGTAGATCTGATATTCATTAGAGGAAACAGTGATATCTGAAGTGAATCTCACCTCTGGAGACTCTCCTTCCCAGGACAGGAGGTGTTCTTCCCCGTCGCTGCCTTGAACGGTCACCTGGGCTGCCTCTCCTGGTCACTGGGAGGGAAGACAACTCGCTCTTCCTCCTGCTCTGTCTGGCAGGTGTTGCCAGGAGCTTGGAAGTACTTGGCACTGGCTTGAGGAAAAAGGTTCTGGATCAAAAATTAATGCATGAAATGATAATACACAATATACTTAATCACAAGCTCTGAGACACACGCATGTACCTGGGATGAAGTGGTTAAGGTGGAAACCAGAAGGCTGACCCCGCCCCTTGTCAGTCTACCAGTCTCTGTACAGCTGCACCTGCTGGGTCCTGGATGCAGATGAGGCGGCTCCTCTGTGTCTCCATGTGTCCTGGATGCAGAGAGAATCCAGCAAAGAGACGTCCTGGGTGACGTGGAGATCCTGGATGAGGAGGAGGACGTCTCCTCTGCCCCATGTGTCCTCCTCCAACAGTGGAGCCTCCACTCCTCCCAGGAGATCCTCTGGATCACCTTGGCAACAGTCAGGCCGAACATCCTGTGCTTCCCCTCCAGTGAGGACCACTATGCCTCAGTGAGAGAACAGGAACCTCCGGGGGTCCACCTCGAAGATGTGGCGTCATCAATCCGGCCGCCATCCTGGAAAGCCAACACACCAACATTGGTAACCAAGGCAACTGTTTCAGAAGCAGCATCAGCAGCTTCTTTGTCACCTGGAGAGAGAGAGAGACAGAAAGGTTTCAAATGTTAATATTAATATTTGTGTGTGAATTTAGTACACACACAGCTGTGGTGTGAAAGCAGCTGTAAGAACATGTACTGAATTACACCTCATCCTAGAGAAACTCCCTGGTGGGAAAGAAAAGAGATGGCTGTTGGACAGATCGATCAGTTAGACATACAGTGCATTTAGAAAGTTTGCACTTTTTTACATTGTTTTAGTTTGAACAATCTCACAAATTGTTAAATTCATTCTTCAATGACCAATCCCAGCAAGCTAGCTGCTAATGGTAGCGCTGAAGAAAATGGGGGGCAGCTCTATGTACTGTACATGCACACGTTCATTGCTGCCATTATCATCATTATCATTTATTGCATCATTTATTATAATATATCATTGTAAGCATTATAATTGTTATCAATAGTCTTGATTGATAAAATATGATTTTTACAATTATAATTATTATTTTTGCTATTATTGTCATTATTATATACAGTCAAACAAAATGTGACTTCATATACACTTTGTCACTTGTCTATCGTGCTTCATGGTTAAAATTTAAACCTTCTGTTTGCCCGTTTATCACCAGTGAAGATGTTAGCTATCCCCCACCTGTTTTGCATTTTTATGAAATTGTTAAATTCATTCGTCAATGAACAATGCCAACAAGCTAGCTGCAAATGCTAATGAACTACCCCCCATGTTGCCTTCGGCTTGTCCGCTTTTTTTCACCAATTTAAAAAAAAAAAGAAAAAAAGAAAAGATATTAGGCTTGGTGTAGTATCCAATTAACGTATTCATAGGAGAGACTGAAAAATAAATAAATAAATAAAATACTGCAACAGTCAAATGTAAATATACATATAACACAATGAAAACAATACTACACAACTATGTACAAAAGTGTTTTAGAATGACAAAACTCCTGCTGGGCAAGATGTGCAAAAGCTATTGATTAGGGGATGTGCAAAATATCACAGTAAAGACAACATCTGTCGTGTGCAGGGATAATACCTCAAGGTGTTGATGTAATGTGGTTGATGATTGATGAGGCCAGATGCAGAAGAAAAGGCAGGTGCTGGTCCATCACTGGTGATTAGACTGGACTTCTGGTCCTGATACAGACAAACATGTGATAGGACAATTCCTTTAGATCATACAAGTTCTTCATATTCAAACATGTTAGGTCTGTTGTGCAAGTATATTAAATTGTGAGGATAGATATGAATATGCAAAAATAATTACAGTATGAATATTATGAAATGTAAATGCAAGGAAATGATTAAACAACTAGAGGTGTGATAAGAATTAAATGCACACACACTATATAACCAACAAATGAAGCAATACAAATATGGACATATTGTAAAAATACATAACCAGTATAGACAGTGGTATATTCATTATTAAGGATCAGCAGTATGAACATTAATACAC
>NW_019522389.1:4948-12721 GCF_002814215.2 Seriola lalandi dorsalis | reverse complement strand
GTGTTACTGCGGCACATTTTTAAAAGGGGAAGAGGAGGGTAAAACATCTTATATGGGGATGATAATAATAATTTATAATAAAAGTATTAAACAATATCATTAGGCTGCCAGGGAGCCAGTATCAGTTCCCAGGTGATGCACACAGCTGATAATTATTAATGTACAATCAGTTGACAAGTTATTAGGAACATCTAGCTAAAACTGATATAGTCTAATCCAACAGCCCTGTAATAAATAATCCTTCATGAAGATTATACTGTTTATACAGAGGTGTTTCCGTTATTTAGCCTCTTTGTTGATATAAATGGGTTGGACAAAATAATAGAAACTTATGTTAAGTTCTATGTGCTTCTATACATTACATAATATATACAGTTCCTCATACTATTTGCCTTTTTAAAAAAAAAAATCCTAACAAGTAACATACATTATGTTTAATCATAATAATTTAGGAAAAATCTGTAAAATAACAGTTTTTCTCTGTAGAAATATTAATGAAACTTTCTGTAAATTTATTGTTTATACACTTTATTTGAATTCGGATATTTTACTTTAATTTTCCAGTTTTTGTTTGGCAGCCGCTGCTGCCAGCCATTTGACTATTTCTTTTACAGCGAGTTTGTACCTGATAGAAGTGACAGCCAGGAATTCAGCCGAGATAAGAGAGGACAGTTTGTGATAATACAGCATGTGATTACAGTGAGAGGACACGCTGACATGATGATGACAAACGAAGTAAATGAGCAGAGCTGTTGGTGACAAACGTGCGGGTCAGCAGAAGTTTTGAAGCAGATTTTGCAGCGTAGGCAAAAATAAAACAGAGAAGTAACGGTGAGTCTTTTTTCTTCACTGCAACTTCTCCAACATGTCGGGAGGGGAAATGATCTCAGGTCTGTTCCTCCTCACAGCTGCTGCAGCACAGTGATAATCTGTAGAGAACAACATGACTCTTCCTCACACAGGCACAAAGGACTGGATGTGTTTCTTAATTTGATTTGAAGCTATTTTCAGAAGTTGGGACGGGCACAGAAACTTTGTCACAGAGCGACTTTTTACCTCAACATTCACAGTGTCTGTCAGTTCAGTTCAGTTCAGCTGACATTTTCAGTGTGCTGCCAAAAGCATGTTACAATCATTCAGTGGAATTAAATGAAATCAAAGATAGAGAAATGTCAATAACAAAAATAAAATACAGTGTAATTATTAATAGAATTAATAGAATAAATTGATAAATAAATAAGGAAAGGAAAAAAACAATAAAACTATATACATATATACGTTTATATGTGTATACAGTCTATCTATCTAAGCTTATATTGTTGATGAAAAATGGGGCAGTAACTGATCGATGTGCTCATCACATTACTGTTGACGGAGTGGAACATTGTTTTTCTGTGGAGAGGGGGAAGGCCGCTCTAGTTGATGTAGTTCTATGTAGGGGGAAGAAGTCCCGTCTAGTTCATGTAATTCTGCTTGGACAAGGTGTTTATGTTGTTGTCACCGGACTCCTGGGTTCGGGGGAGCCGGGGAATCGAACCACCAACCCCCGGGGTTCAGCAGCGAATCCGCGTGACCAGTCAAACCGAGTCATGGTTTTATAAAAGCTAAAATAGATGTTCTGTTTTAGTTTTATTTTCTCATCTGCATGTTTTCACTTCTGTGGACTCAGTTTAACTGTTTCCATGGAGCCGGACACGCCCCCCTGCAGCTGTATATTCTACCTGAGCTCCCTGTGTCTACCTGTGAACACGGAAGTGTGTGATTTGACTGGTGTGCAGGAGAGGAGGAGGGGTGTAGGTGTGGGTGGAGGGGTGGCTTCTTTGGCTGACGTGTGTGTGTGTGTGGAGTAGAGATCCACACGTGACTGACTGATGCTCTTATACAGGAGCCTGGACGGAGGTAAAGGCACAGATAAGAGGAGGACAGCCTGAGAGAGGAGAGTCTTCAGCCTTCAGTCACAGCATCATCATCATCATCATCATCATCATCATCATCACCACCACCCGGAAGGCAGAGTCTTCCCCTCCCGTCATCCCTGCATCTCCAGTGGCTTCGTGTTTTCATCCCGCCCGGTGTCGTGGATGTATCGGCCGGCTGCAGCCGTGTTCGCGGCGCTGACCGCTTGGCTCTGGTGCGGTGCGGCTGTGTGCGCGGCGGCGGGAAAAAGCCAGCCGCTCAACCAGCGACCCATCATCGGTAAGATTGAACGGCCGCTTGTGTCTGTTGTCCGTCCGCGCGGAGACCCGCTGGATTATAACAGCTCTTATGTAATTGTCAGCGAGAATGTTCGAGAAAAGGTGTGTGTGTGTGTGTGTGTGTGTGTGTGTGTGTTTGTGTGTGTGTGTGTACTATTATGTCATAAATTGAATACCACTAGTCAACGCACATCATAATGAACCTCGTGTCTTCTGGTACGTGTGTTGCTGTAAACGCATCCCTCCATGTGCAGGCTGCAAATATTATCAGTTAATACTAATTATCAATGATAATCAATAAGAACTACATTTCCCATATCCCATGTGTATTTTCAAGAATGTTTCAACACTAAAATAAGACTAAAATACGTGTAAACGACATTTAATATAAGTATTTACATCATTCTCTTGTGCCATGATTCCATGAATCAATGGATGATTGTATAACTGGTGATTGATCGATCCTTTAATTGTCTTAATGATAATGAAGGTGATAGTTTGTGTCAGTTTCCTGTAGAATCACAGTCAGTGACACGTGATACCTGCCCAACCTGTAACACCTCAGACTTCAGGGAGAACCGGTTCCAGGCTGCGACGGATGGTGGTCACAAGTCGTCTGAGGTTTTGATCTGTGGTGATGAGGAAAGCAGGAAGTGCGCTGACATCACGTTGCGTTGTCGTACCGAGGAGTTTTCATTGTGTCGCCTCATTCAGGTTTTTCTTTGGCAGCAGGTTTTCAACAAGAAAAACAAGGAAGAGTTGATCCGTGTTGGGTTTAGTTTTGAGTTTGTTTGATTCTTTTTCTCATGAAATATTGAAAGTTCTTGATTTTATAAAAACATGCTTTACCTTGAGTTTCTATCTCTGTATTCAGATGCAGATTTAAAGTTGTTTCTATCCATCAAACCCACACTGACACTGTGTGTACTGAAACTACTTCCTGATTGGCCTGCTCCTCTTCACTGCACGTCTGATGACACGTCGCCTGATGTGCAGCATCATGTAGCTCCTGTCTCCTCCCCTCAGGTGTGCTGGCGCAGGAGAACCTTCCAGGAGACCAGGTCGCTCAGGGCTCCTCCTACATCGCCGCCTCCTACGTCAAGTACCTGGAGGGAAGCGGGGCCAGGGTCGTTCCCATCAGGTACTGCAGCTAGCTTGAGTCGACCGTGTGCCGTACAAAGGGACAGTTATAACAAATAAAGTTACTACTACTGACTTCTACCTGTGCAGCACTGTCCTCGTGTGTTTGTCCGACACAGCAGGAAAGTATTGGCTGTATGTTCACTGATTAATTATAATTTGCATATTGATTTCTTTAAAGTTGGAAATTATTTTTGCACATCTTCAGCTGGACTCCTGTTATAGGAATCCTTCTGGAAAATTACTCAGAGAGCAAAACATCCTGTCTGTCGTCTTTGTCGAACCGTGACCTCACTGTGAGTGACAGCAGTTTCAGTCATGGTGCCGGGCGTGGTCGGATGTGGGCGGAGCCTGTGTGAATGAGAGCTACGTCACTATATGTAGTTTATCTCTCTGGGTTTTACAGTTTCAAACTCAACATCCTCTGAACGTCGTGTTTACATTCATCACCATCCGTCGTGTCTCAGTTCTCCGTCATTCAGGCTGATCTCTCCTGCGTGTCGACATCTTTAATCCACAGTGATGGAAGCTGATATTTTTTTCTGTTTGTTCACAGAATCAATCGAACAGAAGAAGAATATGCGAAGATATTCTCCTCAATCAACGGGTGAGTTAAAGAGCCTGATAGTGAAACTACTGTATCTCCCTGTGTCTTACTTTACTACAGGTTTCCGTTGCTCATGTGCCGGCTGCACAATTTCTATATGGGAAAAAAAAGGTGATAATAAAACATTTCACTGGTTTGTTTTTGAACGTTTAGCAGTTTATTGGTTTGTGACAGAAGCTCCAAACAGTTTAACATCTGAAGGTCCACCTCAGCCAATCAGCACAGTGGATATAAACAGCAGGTTTCTCTGCAGGACCGATGCAGCTGCGAGTTTATACGACACACTGTGTTGGCTGCTGTTGTAATAAAGACAGCGGGAATCATCTGGCTGGGTATCAGGAACCTTTTTTAGTTTCACAGTTGCTGCTGCTTCTTATACATGAAGAGGGACAAAGATTGAAATCTCCTTTACGTGCGACTGAGCTGCAACAGGAAATACGTCTTGTAGGAAGTGTAATATTTCAGCTGGATTGTGTTCAGAGTCAACCTTTGTTTTTGTGACTGAATGAAAAGCTGCAGCGGCGTCACCAGGAGGTCTCAGTTCAGGTGTCGCTCTGTTGTGTAAAATGTAGGATTATTTGTTTATTTGCTGTTACACAGACTTCATAGCTGCGTTTCCCAGCATGCAGCTGACACGTCTAACACGGGCGCTCTCTCTTCAGGTTGTTGCTGCCGGGGGGCGACGTGGATCTTCAGACGTCGCAGTTCAGTCGAGCCGCAAAGATCTTCTACAGCTTGGCTCTGAAGGTAATTTTTACATCTGACTTGTACAAGCAGCTGCTGAGGTGAAGAGACGCCTCAGATTTATGACACTGAAGCAGATCAGAGGCTCGTTCTTTTTGTATCTGCTTTGATTTGTGCTGTACATGCTCCTCCTGTCCCGACTGGCTGATCCCCGTCTGACTTGGACAAATCAAGTGGCTTCTTTCCAAAGACACACACTTTATTTAATACAAATACAAAGACTTGATTAGTGTCACTCAGGCTGCTGAAGCGTCACGCGAGCTTCACCTGGACTTCAGGTTTGTTTTTGGATGAAATGCTGCTGCAGCGTGAAGGGGGGTGTGGGGGTGTGTTAACGGTATGAAATCGAGGCACTTGGTTCGCAGCTGAAAGTCCTCGGAGAAATAAAGGATTAAACTTCCTCCACACATGGCATCCCCTCTTCCTCACCCTGACCTTCCTCCTCCTCACTCTCGCCCTCTACAGGCCAACGACGCCGGGGACTACTTCCCCATCTGGGGGACGTGTCAGGGCTTCCAGCAGCTGTCTGTCCTCACGGCCAACAAGAACCTGCTGACCCTCACTGACACCAAGGCCGTGGCTCTACCGCTCAAACTCACAACAGGTATACTTTCACTTCCTGTTCCTGTTCTCCACTCGTTTCTTCTCTCTTCTGCTTCGACCTCACATCAGGAAGCGTCTCTTTTCTCAGCTGTGAGACATGGTTCAGTTTTCTTGCAGCTTTGTCTTTGTTGAATCTTGGCCCAGAGCTCAACACACCGGTGTTTTCACATATTCAGGATGATAATCAGGCAGAGATTTGTTGGGGCAGGAGCAGAAAACTGTGCTCGAGTGTTACACTGAACTCTGTCTCTCTCTGTACTTGCGAGGTTACAGGTGTATTTAGCCCCGCCCCCCTGCCCCTCGTCTCCATAAGGTGACAGGATTGGTTCCTTAGGTCTGTGACGTATGAAACCCTGAATCTGCGTTTATGAGACTGTGATGGTTCCCTGCAGTTCAAGGTGGAAACACTGCTGATGATTATTTCACTCATCATCTGTATTATATAAAAACATCATGTGGATGTTACACACTGGGGTTTAAAGGCATGAATGGGGATCGAACCCATGATCTTTGGTTTACAAGACCAACGCCTTACCACTTGGCCACCACGCCTCTGTGAGAGGGAATCAAAAAGACAGTAACTCAATATCCAGGGCATTTATGTGACCTGGTAACCATGGTGATCTACTGAGTTGTGATGTCGTTCATGTTTGATGTAAAAGTGGTAAAGCCTTTCTCTATCAAAAGTGAGTAGCACCTCATTCAAATGAATATGAATAAAGCCTGAAGCTTTAATCCTTATTCGATCACATTCATTATTTAACAGAAACAGGTAGAGTTTAAAGGCATGGACGGGGGTTGAACCCATGACCGATGCCTTACCACTTGGCCACCACGCCTCCATGTGAAGAGCTCAAAGGGACACTGTGATACCTCAACTTGTGTGTGAACTCGTAGCCATGGTAATCTACTGAGGTCTGATGTCATTCATGTATGATGTCAAAGTGGTCATGTGAATTTCTCCATTGATATCAGTTGCAGCCGCAACTATATAAACATCAGCTCTTTGAACCAACAGAACTGCAGCAGAGTGATAAACCCTGGATGCAGACAGTCAGTAGGAAACACTGAAACACTTCTCTTGGTGCAGATAGATACAACAACTACAATATCTTCTCTCAAATGTCTCTCATATATCACTTGCCTTATTATTTATTACGAATTAGAACGACCTCATTCGGTCAGTCACTTGGATCCACTTCCATTTGCGCAATAATGCAAAACTGAAAACTCCCCATAAAGTTCCTCCTGATGGGACACAGCATGAGTTAAATGTTAAATGTCCCGGCAGCTCTGATTCATGACGACGGCGGCTGTGAAACATCGATGATGTGAGTGATTCAGCAGTAAATCTGTTGTTGGGTCTGACATGTGAAACAGCACAAAAGGCCGTTAGACCCTGGTGCTGTGTTTCGCATGTTTAATTAATTAATGATGTTATAACTTCTTTGAATAAATCCCACACTATGTCAAACATTAGTTGTATCGTTAATCCAACGCGGCTTTATTTGCATTAATGGTTGTATTCTGGTAGCGATACTAGAAATGACCTTTGTATGCAGCTGAAATGTTTTTCCAATCACGTTGTGATGGCAACGCAGTCACTTTTTTTTTTTAATGAGTGAAGCTAAATTGATTTATAACAAATTCAGTTTTCCCGCCCTGATCAGGAAGAGCAGAAGTTCACTGTGTGGTCAGTCAGCTGTGGTGTGTCACCTCTGGGAGTGAGTTCAGGTTTCTAACACTTCAGCATTATTACAGAATGTTTTTGCACTAATATATATATTTGCATATATATATCATTGTTATTATTGATTTTAATTCCACATTGAAAAAATTACTTTCATTCACATTTGGTGGAAACAAAATAAAAAACACACAAAATAAACAAAAAAAGAGAAGAAAATGAAGAGAAATAAAAGTATCTCATCATAATGTCTCTGTCCTCCCTCACAGTGGGTTGTGCAACTCTGCAAAGGTCGTCACGGCGATGGGTTACATTTACTCATTTATCAGACGCCCTGTGATGACATAAACACAGTTTGAGTAACATCTCATTCAAACAAATGATGATCAGAGTGAATGAAGCTCTGGATCTGACAAGCATCTTCTCTGAATCAAACTGATCCTACTCAATCACAACTTTTCATTATTAATGGTTAACATCTACAAGGCGGGGGTGGGAGTTGAACCCATGACCTTTGGTTTACAACACCAGCGTCTTACCACATGGCCACCACACCTCAATGACAATGAAAAGGGAACAAAAGTGATTCATGTGACTGTCAGTCATCGTCCTGTTTGACCGTCTCCTCTTCATGTCTAAGTAGAGACTGTGATTGATCACATCTGACAGATAATCACTGGTCAGTAATTGCTAGTAAAAGTTAATTAGTTATGTTTTGTAACAACACATTCTAAAACTATTCTGTAAATGAGATGGACCTTTTATTTCTTTACTAAATTTGTGGCATATTCATTGTA
>NW_019522389.1:3116-3769 GCF_002814215.2 Seriola lalandi dorsalis | reverse complement strand
GCTGCAACTATATCAATATCAAATCTTTGAACAAACAGAACTACAGCAGAGTGACAAGCCTCGAACTTGGATGGGGATCGAACCCATGAGCTTTGGTTTACGAGACCAACTCCTGGTTGTCTTCTGGTAGCATAAAAACGGTTGATAGCACCTCATTCAAATGAAAGGGTTTTCTGACAAGCACCTTATCTGAACCATGCTGACGTCTTTGATCTCTTTGTTTAAGTTAAATAGACACATCTTTAAGGCATGGATGGGGGTTGAACCCATGATCTTTGGTTTACGAGACCAACGCCTTACCACTTGGCCACCACGCCGCCACAAGAAGAAAAAAATGGCTGCCATCTGTAATCTACAGTAACTGAATATCAGGGGCATTTCTTACAGGATCCTCAACTTATATTTATACATTCATGTATGATGTCGAAGTGTTTCGCTTAATTGATATCTGTTAATTTGAACTTTTTTTTTTCAAAGTACACATATTTTTTCTTTGTTCAATGCAAAAGGAGCAAAGTGCTGCAACTATATCAATATCAAATCTTTGAACAAACAGAACTACAGCAGAGTGACAAGCCTCGAACTTGGATGGGGATCGAACCCATGAGCTTTGGTTTACGAGACCAACTCCTGGTTGTCTTCTGGTAGCATAA
>NW_019522389.1:1515-2130 GCF_002814215.2 Seriola lalandi dorsalis | reverse complement strand
GTTGGGGTTTGAACCCTTCAGCTTTGGTTTATGAGACCAATACTTTACCACCACACCTCCACAAGAGTGACTGATTATTTCACTCATGGTATATCTTGCATTATATAAATAGCATCATATGGATGTTAACACAGCTAAACACTTCTTTTTCAATGGAGTGGGTCTTTAATAGATACACTTTAAAGGCATGGATTTCACTCATCATCTGTATTATATAAAAACATGTGGATGTTACACACTGGGGTTTAAAGGCATGAATGGGGATCGAACCCATGATCTTTGGTTTACAAGACCAACGCCTTACCACTTGGCCACCACGCCTCTATCAGTGGTAGTCAAAGGGCTGTGATATTTTTTCTTTGTTCAATGCAAAAGGAGCAAAGCGCTGCAACTATATCAATATCAAATCTTTGAACAAACAGAACTACAGCAGAGTGACAAGCCTCGAACTTGGATGGGGATCGAACCCATGAGCTTTGGTTTACGAGACCAACTCCTGGTTGTCTTCTGGTAGCATAAAAACGGTTGATAGCACCTCATTCAAATGAAAGGGTTTTCTGACAAGCACCTTATCTGAACCATGCTGACGTCTTTGATCTCTTTGTTTAAGTTAAA
>NW_019522389.1:0-908 GCF_002814215.2 Seriola lalandi dorsalis | reverse complement strand
CGTTTGATTCGTTTGTCTCAGACCTTCTGAAGCAAAAGTTATCACTTTTTATAGTTATAACTATTGTTTCTTTCCAAATGCATCACAGGGTTTCTTCTCCTCTTACAAATTTCGATCATTCTTCATATGATGAGCCTGAAAACTATCAGTTTAGTTGTTGTTCTGGAGCTTTCAGTCGCATCACATGATCTTCATTGGCAGATAGGAGTTTGCCCAGTGCTCACGGAAATGTAGTTTCACTTGCAACTGCCATTTTCTTCTGAGTCCTCGAAGGATTTCCCGTCCATATTGTCTTAAAGTCAATTGAAGGAATTGATTATTTTATTGTGAGTTATTACCAGATTATAGATTAGATATAGATTTATTTGAACTAAACTGCCGTAATGCTTGAATTTTGCAGCTGAATTTCAATGACACACCCAAATATCAACTCCTGCAAATGTTGACGGCATTTCATTTATGGGAAAAAATCATCTGTTGTTCACTCCCTCTCTCTCTCTCTCTCTCTCTCTCTCTCTCTCTCTCTTCCTTTCTCTGCTGCAGCCATGAAGAACCAACACCACTTCTCCAGTCTGGTGGAGGAAGAGCGAGCTCTCATCTACAACTTTTCTCCAGTCTACGCCGGCATCCACGCCGTCTTCGTTCAGAACTACTACTTCGATTGACGGACAGGAAACAGACCTGATCTCAGAATCTCCAGTCGGAAAACATCTTTAAAACCAAACTCCATGGCGTCGTCGTGCACAGCAGCCTCCGACATCAGATCAACAATTAGCAGTTTAGCTTAACCGATTTGCACAGTTACATTAAAGTGCCAACAGTGCAGCGATTAATAATACAAGATAAATATAGTCTAATATCATAAAAGTACAAAATCAAACAATGTGCCAATGTGTTTCCATGGAAAT
>NW_019522388.1:0-742 GCF_002814215.2 Seriola lalandi dorsalis | reverse complement strand
GTCCGTCTGTTGTCCATCGGTTGTCCGTCTGTTTTCTATCTGTCTGTTGTCCATCGGTTGTCCGTCTGTTGTCTGTCTGTTGTCTGTCTGTCGGTTGTCCGTCTGTTGTCTGTCTGTCGGTTGTCCGTCTGTTGTCTGTCTGTTGTCTGTCTGTCGGTTGTCCGTCTGTTGTCTGTCTATTGTCTGTCTGTTGTCCATCGGTTGTTCGTCTGTCTGTCTGTCTGTTGTCTGTCTGTTGTCTGTCTGTCGGTTGTCCGTCTGTTGTCTGTCTATTGTCTGTCTGTTGTCCATCGGTTGTCCGTCTGTCTGTCTGTTGTCCGTCTGTTTTCTGTCTGTCTGTTGTCCATCGGTTGTCCGTCTGTTTTCTATCTGTCTGTTGTCCATCGGTTGTCCGTCTGTTGTCCATCGGTTGTCCGTCTGTTGTCCGTCTCTTTTCTATCTGTCTGTTGTCCATCGGTTGTCCGTCTGTTGTCCATCGGTTGTCCGTCTGTTTTCTATCTGTCTGTTGTCCATCGGTTGTCCGTCTGTTGTCTGTCTGTTGTCTGTCTGTCGGTTGTCCGTCTGTTGTCTGTCTGTCGGTTGTCCGTCTGTTGTCTGTCTGTTGTCTGTCTGTCGGTTGTCCGTCTGTTGTCTGTCTATTGTCTGTCTGTTGTCCATCGGTTGTTCGTCTGTCTGTCTGTCTGTTGTCTGTCTGTTGTCTGTCTGTCGGTTGTCCGTCTGTTGTCTGTCTATTGTCTGTCTG
>NW_019522387.1:0-631 GCF_002814215.2 Seriola lalandi dorsalis | reverse complement strand
TGTTGAGTACGACATAGGAAACTCAGACCAGGAAGCTGATGTGTCGGGGCGATTCAGAGCTCGGGTCACGTGAACCTGCGCCATCACCACCATCTTACACCATAAACTATAGAGTGACCTGCTCTGCTGTTGCCATCTTGGCAGTGCTTGACTCCACCCCTAACTCCTGGCTCCTCCAAAAATGGACAAAGAGGTGGAGCTTGTGTGCTACAGAGACCCAAAGTGTTTATGTACCAGGCTGTAAACATGTTTATTTCTGCTGGACATTTTAACATGCAAAAACTGCACATATTATTACTGAGCTGCACCACAGTTCATTTCAGTCTGAACAGTCCCTGAGAACATGAACAAAAATATTATTTAACTCATTCATAAAAAGCAGGACACACATTCACCTCACATCCACTGCAACAGTAAGCTGCTGTAACAAACACACACATTATTATTATTATTATTATTATTATTATTATTGCACTAAGAGTTTTCCTTTAATCACTGCGTGTGTAAACAATAAAAAGCAACTTAATCATAAATTAACAGATTAATTATAATTTAGTTGTCTCATTGATCCAGAGCGACTCACACTGAGCTCAAAAACATAATTTTATTATATTGACGGATGATAAAGGGT
>NW_019522386.1:17414-18096 GCF_002814215.2 Seriola lalandi dorsalis | reverse complement strand
TTCTACGTGTCGGCGTAGCCTTGATGTTAGTGTGTTCTCCTTATCAGGCAGCCGCCGGCCTTCCCACCTTCACACGTCTGCAGCACCTGACGCCTTCCCAGCAACAAACACACAACGTGTCACCGCAACACACAGTCTACGAATATATCTGGAAATAACTTCACCTGCAACCAACACTGTAATCAGACAATACAGCCTTGTATTATTTAAGGAATGTGTATGTGTATGAACAGTTTAAAGCCCTATGTGTAATCAATTAAATATGATTACAGCCATGTTATACTGCATTATCAATAATTCATTAGCTGTTCATGCAGCAGTTACAGACATTTCATTGGTTATAGTTAGTTTAGTCCCTGTTTTATGGGGTAATGAACTTTACTCTGCACCACAAACAGCTGTTGACCAGGAGGGTAACGTGCTCAGTCTCAGGGTAATGTAAGTCCACAGTGGAGGAATAAACCTTCCCAACAGAGGGGAATCAAGTTATGGGATCTGAAAACCATTCCTCACATTAACTTGAAAAGTCACGTGGTTATTATTGTTTGTCTCGTCTGAGGCTATTTTCATTTCCTGATAGAAACCAACTGCCTGACTTACTTTTTCACCCATTACATCTGATCTGAGTTAGTTTGATGATGATTTACTCTCAGTGCCAGTGTAAACGTATATATAAAAAAAA
>NW_019522386.1:9297-16686 GCF_002814215.2 Seriola lalandi dorsalis | reverse complement strand
AGCCGTGGAACCAGGTAAAGGACAGAAAGTTACAACTTCAAATGGATGCTTGTATTTTTTTCTATCCAGGCACAATTGAACCTGTGTCCTTAAGAGCTTTGTGGAGACAAAAATAATATGTTGGTGTAGCCTTTAACACAGCACACTCAGGTTCAGGTTCAGAATACCTTTTCTCAAATGTTAATGTGAAAACAAAAACTCAGAAAACAACCTATTGTGTAAACTGTCAGATTTGTGTATGTAGTATTTTCATGAATTAGGGATCAGAAGGCTTCATTTGTTTCCTCCCAGTCAGAGGTTCGCAGTAATATGAAATTCCCTCTGTGTGTTTTGCTGAGCTGCAGTGGAGGGATTGTAGCATGAAGAGGGAATCTTGTACTATAAAGACTGAACATTTTACTATAGAAGCTTAATATCATCATCTGATTAAAGCCACCATTAACTTTAAAAATACGTTACATACATTTTGGCTTTTTCAGTAACATTCTGCGACCTTGAACATGGTTTGGCTGAACAACATGTTTGTATGAGAAGTTTAACGTGTTAATGTCAGCATAATTTACAAACCAATAACCAAGATATCCGGTTTAGTCAGGCTGACTGTGACCCATGGCTGTACGATGGGTCCATTTTTTGCTGCCAGCTTTAGCTAGATTAGCTAAAGTAGGGACTGCGTGGACAACGGTCAAACAAATACAAAAGTAATACTGAGTGTAATATGAAGATATATATGATGATATGTGCTGATGGGAATGTATGTACTGTGTAGATGGGCACAGCTGTACTTAACCTGTCTTCATCATGTGATTCTGTTACAGTGAGTTACCACAATGAGACTTCACATGACCTGAAGAGGAAGCTGAAACAGCTGAAGATGGAATTTCACTTCCTCATTGATGCAAGGGCAACTGGACTTTGATGCTTGTGACAGGTTCAGATATTCTCCAGACCTCCAGACAGGAAACAGGTAAGAGTCCTTTTCTTGCTTCAGCTCATTATGTAGATAACTTAGTTTGTAATATGATGTGAGAAGAAGAAAAGAATAGTATTTCAATTGCTTGGCTTGTTAATGGTTCATGTATTTGTGCCGTGTTGTTCGGTTCAAATCCAAATGAATAAAATCTAGCTGTACCCATGTGTGTCACAGGAGACATTGTTAGCACCAGTAGATCTGTCCTTTCTTGGGTCGCTCACCTGGTAGAACTGTTCCATAAAGGTTTAGTCCCGCCCCGGGCCACTGTTGGTAGGACTGTGGGCCATTGAATCGGACCCCAGGCCTTTTGCTTCATGTCATCCTCTCGCTCCCGTACCTTCCTGTCTCTATCTCACTGTGGCTATCAAAATAAAGGTAAAAAACAGATCTGCCCTTTCTGCAGATGATGATACATCCATCTTTCTGAACTAAAAACATGAGAATAGAGTGAATGTATCAATCATTTTCTACAAAGCATCACTTTAATGGATCTTTATTTTATTTTTGTATGATTTATTTCTTATTTATTTGAAAACCGTCTCAAACACTTTCAGTCTGGATCGCAGCTGTATCAATAATACCTAGAAGACTTAGGTTTTTTACTTTTATTAAGAAATGTGCCTTTATGTTCATTTCTTGTTTTCAACAAATAACAAGTCATCCAATGAAAATTATGGCCACTCGGTTACAAGTTTACAATTACATGTTTATGTTTACAACTTAAATTCATTATAGATTAAAGAAATGTATGTTTGTTATGTAATGTTATGTAATGTGAGTTTTGCGTACCGTTACACCCCTACTTGTGTCTGAATGGTGCTATATGAATAAAATTTGCCTTACAATAAAACTACATACAAAAATACAAAAAATCATTTATGTGTTTCCTTCATCCTTTGCTTTCTGATTAAAAAATAAAATTAAAGCTTATTTCTCAAAATTATACATTATCTGTCATGGTCTCTTCGTCACTAAATAAGTACAGACTTGTTTCACCAAGATGAGAGAGCAGAATTTGTTTCAGCTTTATACTTGGACAAGTGAATTATTTTATTTAAATTTGAGCACGACTCACCAAAATTGAATGTAAATGGTGCGGTTAACATCTTCCTTTATATCTGTGGAAAGAATGACAAGAAGAATGATGCTTAACACTTGGATTTTATTTTTCTATTGTGAATAGTGTAGAAGAGTAAAAGAAAATCCTAATATGAAACATACCGGAAATTGGGTCACAAATATAATTTTCCTGTCAGGGTTGAAGACAGCAGCAGAAATCCTGCAACCTGTGATGATAATGTGTGAGCTCTGACATCATGTTGTTGTGTGAAGGTGGGGGCTCTGCCATGGATCAGCGGGAGGAGACGGAGGAGGGAGCCCCTCCCTCTAAAGCCACTCTGTGTGGGGAACATGAGACTCAGACCAAAGTTCAGAGGTGAGATGAGGATCTCTAACGGTCCATGACTCAGATCACTGCTCCATCATTATTCACACTCAAACCTCTGTGTGTGTGTTGTGTTGAAGGCCAGAGCAGCAGCGGAGACCAGACTCTTCTGGACCTGAACGCAGCTGTGTGTCCATCAAGAGCCACCGGTCCATGGATCCATCTTTTCCCTCAGAAGGAGAACTTCCCTCTGAAACTCAGTAAGTCAACATAGTCCCAGCTCGCAGGGAACGTTCCCATAACCCTGCATCATCTGATGCCACTTACAACCCATGGAAGTCATATTTCTTGTTTGGACTGCTGTTCATGTTATTTCAATAAAACTTACCTCTATGAAACTCAACATCAGACAGTCTGCTACAGTAGAAGTTGATGTTATATAACGTTAGTGTTAGCTCAATAATTGCCCAAGGGCCATTGATTCAGTCGGCCCCTGCTGTTTCACCTTCTGTGAATGATAATCCTGAAGCATTGCTTCCTTCATTGTTGAAATCTACCTGGCACTTGCTATATGTATGAAACCGTGAGCACGCACGAGTCAACACACATTACATTCTTTGTACATTTGTACCTTACCCAATTGTCGTGGATTTGAGCGCACATGCACGAAAACTACACTCTACCCTCTCTATGACATGAATTCAATATGCTAATGAGTATAAATGCCTGCACTACCCCTCACTTCAGAATCAGGAAAATGGCAAAACCAAGCGATAAGTCGGCCAAAAAGAGGCAATTCAGCGAGTGCGAGTCCTCTGGCATCAATAATAATAAATTGAGTAAGAGTGTGTGAAGGCCTCTAATGCGGTGAGGTGAAATGTCTTGCACCAGAACCAGTTTATGCACTTCCTCTTGATTGAAATGAGAAAAAAAGGTTTCCAGAGTATTATTACATCCACCACTGCATAGAATACAGCGATGTGCCAGGCAAACCGTGAGACTATCCAAATCTTTCCAACTTTATGCATTAGTTTATCGGCAGAAGTAAATGACTCAAACAGATAAATGGGCTGGTCAACCAAAGGAAAAATGTAATTTCTTATCCTCACCTAGAATTGATTTTAAATTAGACAGTGGATAACACCATGATAACAATGGAGGAACGCGATTTTCTCGTTCATTTCACTCTTGATACATCCGACCGTGAGTGTGAAAGATGGCGTACGCAACGTTTTTGTGCACACATAATATTTGTTCCAAGAGGCCCGAGGTAAGTGCAAAGTGTCTTGTTTATATGCTTAACTCACAGGTGTATGAATTGTCCTGGATAAGAAGTTTTCATATTGCAGAATATTATAATATTAATTTGTAAAGAGACAAGACAGCCCTGTCCTCCCTCTCCTCTCTTATTAAAACAATAAAGAAAATCAGCAGCGGTGGTCACATTTAAGCAGCGGTGTACCATCAGGTACAAACAGGGGAAACACAGCTATAAAGAGCATAAACTCAACGGAGCATTCTGAAACTGTAATAAAATAGTAAGTATAGTGCACTAGCTAGCAAACAAGTGATTTTATACAGTACATCCAGACATGGTTTTTGTGTTATCATGAATAAAATAAAGTTTTCACAAATCTGAAACCCTTACACCCTCATTGGTAATCTAGTCCACATTTGACAAACTAAGTATAGTGGTTATACTAAATACAGTGTAGTCCTTTTTGTGTTTTCACTATTAGAATAATTATTAAACTTTGTTTTAAGCACAGTTTAAACAATTATCAGTGGGTTGTTCTTGTCAACATTTGACAAGTCTTAAGTACAGTGGGTTTGATCCAGACCTGATCTGATGTGTAATGCAGCAAAATCTAAGTAGAATAAAGGTCTCAAGGCTTTTACCACAATATCTAACACACTTTCATACCAGTACATTGTGCAAAAAATGCAGAATTGGTTGCTCAGTATCAAAAGGTACGTTTCCCTTTAACTGTTGAATCAGAAGCTAACTTAAGCAATGATAGAAAAAAGATATTAACTTTTTTCATTTGTGGCGCCCCATAGAGGCAGAATATCCCATGATTTTGTATCAAAGCTGGGACTTAGCATCCAAACACATACTATACAGTTTGTTTACAATCACTTCGGCCAATTTTAATTTATAAGCCTTTATGTAAAATTGAACTTAAGTGTATATTTTAAAACAGACTGATGTAATGAAATTTCTTTACCACCTTTTTTTTAAATTTTTTTTACAGCATTGGCTGTAGATGTATTGCAAATTCTGTATGAATCAAATGAACAACCTTTGCCTTAAAAAAGAAATTTACTATTTTTAGAGCAGATTTCCAATGGAGTAAAGATGCTGATTAATAGAGAGACTGGCATGAAGAACAGATTTTGACTCTAGACCAAGCTGTTTTTGAGAAAACGTATACTTGATTATTACAGGGCCACCTGCTGGTGGATATGTGACATTTTTGATGTGTGGCATGTGTGCACCATTCTATACCTCCCCTGAAAATTTCACTTACAACCCCCTGCGTTAAAACAGTGCAGGGCTTTGCTTTGGTGGGGCCATTTTCTTTAAAGTACCGGTGAGACATTAAATACACTGCAAAAAAATTAAGGGAACACTTAAATCACATATCGGATGATGTGTTGACGAACAAATTATTCAAGTTGAAAATCTTATCTGATGTACATTGAATAATTTGTTGAGAACAAAATTACATAACAACGGTCAATGGAAACCAAAATCATCAACCCATTGAGGGCTGGATTCACAATCACACGGAAAATCAAAGTAAAAGATCGAAATCACAGGCTGCTCCAACTTGTGTGAATTTCATCACGGCAACTCATAATGTGACTCAGTAGTGTGTGTGGCCCCCAGGTGCCTGTATGCACTCCCAGATCTGTATGTTCCTGATGAGTCAACAGATGTTGTCCTGTGGGATCTCCTCCCACACCTGGATAAGTGGCGTCTGTGGCGGTACTTGGCAGCATTGGATGCACTGATCCATAATGTCCCATAGGTGCTCAATTGGATTTAGGTCAGGGGAACATGAGGGCCAGTCAATGGCATCAATGCCTTCATCATCCAGGAACTGCCTTCACACTCTGGCCACATGAAGCCGGCATTGTCCTGCACTAGGAGGAACCCAGGGCCCACTTCACCAGCATAAAGTTTGACAGTCCTTCTGAGGATTTCATCCCGATACATAACAGCAGTCAGGGTACTGTTGGCTATGATATAGAGGTTTGTGTGACCCTCCGAGGATATGCCTCCCCAGACCATCACTGACCCAGTGACCCAAACTGGTCATGCTGGATGATGTTACAGGCAGCATAATGTTCACCACGGTGCCTCCAGACTCTTTCACGCCTGTCACATGTGGTCAGTGTGAACTTGCTCTCATCTGTGAAGAGAAAGGGGTACCAATGGTGGACCTGCCAATTCTGGTGAACTCTGGCGAATGCCAATAGAGCTGCACAGTACTCGGCTGTGAGCACAGGTCCCACTAGGTCCAACTAGGTCCAAAACATCCCATTTTTACCAGCTGCATCAGTATCTTTACTGGCTCCTTCAGTGTAATTTGTATAACTGCGTTCCCAGCGAAGTCCAAGTCTGAATTTCTTTCCCAGTCCAACTGTGGAGCCAAACTGTTCTGGCTTTACTGAGACAAGAACCAAACGAGCTGCTAAAGGGTCCAGCTTGACTCCGAACAGGATCTTCTCCTCCATGTGCAAGTTAATTGATGGTTCATAATGTTACATGTCTGTTTTCTCTAGTGACGGCTACAGTAGACATGATAACGTTAGCTAACTTGCTGTTACCAATATTATAAATATTATAAATGTCACTATTTATAGCTGGCTAACTGTCAGCATTGCCATGCAGCATGTCATGACAATGCTAGCATGGGCTAATGGTTGTGGTTAGATTGTGCTTTTTTGGGCTCTCCTGTACACAGGGTGACTTTATTCAGCTGTACTTCTTGTGTGTTTAGTGGACACCTTCACTGGGCTTCGTAACACCTTGGTGGCTGACAAAGTGTTTTTTTTTCGGTCTGAGATGTTGGTCTAGTGCAACATCTTGTGGCAGTGACAATCGTTTACAGAACCTATAATGGTGCTGTCACTGATGTCAAAACATATAAACTATAACATCTAATCGATCAAATGTTCTTCAAAGAAACATCCAACCATACATATATGTTTAATTTTTCCAGACATCTTTCTGTTTTCTCCACAGGGTTCAGCAGCAAAGCTCAGAGTTTCTCCGTGGTCAGTCTGTACAGCAGCATCCGGCAGACCTGGACTCTGTATTTATGGTGTGTAACTGTCCAACAGCAACTTGCACTTGATTCATTTTGGTCACAGCTGCCTGTGTATTGCAATCTTCAGACCAATGCAGCTTTCACAACATGAGAGGGGTGTTTCTATGCTCAGGACTGTTATTCCTTTCCAGCATCTTAAGGAGAACATTGTCACTTTTATGAAGACTGAGCTGAAGAAGTTCCAAAAGGTTCTGAGTCCAGATTACCCAGAATGCTTGGGGAGCCAGAATGGGGATGAGGAAGAGCAGAGAGGAGCCAGAGAAGCATTTCTGGAGATCACCTTACACTTCCTGAGGAGAATGAAGCAGGATGATCTGGCTGAAAGTTTGCAGAGCAGTAAGAGTCGTTCCACCATCCACTTTTTCACGTTTTCACTAACATCCACTCACTGCTGTTTTCTTCTGTCTTAATTCAGGAACTGCTGCTGTAGTTTGTCAACGTCAACTCAAGTCTAATCTGCAGGAGTATTTGTTTGAGGGGATCGCTAAAGCAGGAAACCCAACCCTTCTGAACCAGATCTACACAGAGCTCTACATCACAGAGGGAGGGACTGGGGAGGTCAATGATGAACATGAGGTCAGACAGATTGAAACAGCATCCAGGAAACCAGACAGACCAGAAACAACCATCAGACAAGAAGACATCTTTAAAGCCTCACCTGGAAGAGACGGACCAATCAGAACAGTGATGAC
>NW_019522386.1:3828-8999 GCF_002814215.2 Seriola lalandi dorsalis | reverse complement strand
TGACGGTCTGGATGAGTGTAGACTTCCTCTGGACTTCCACAACACTGAGATCCTGACTGATGTTACAGAGTCCACCTCAGTGGACGTGCTGCTGACAAACCTCATCAGGGGGAAACTGCTTCCCTCTGCTCGCCTCTGGATAACCACATGATATTCATAATAATATTTAATTAATAATTTTAACAGAAATATTCTTAGTTTAGAATTTCTTTATTGTTATTACACTACCACAGATTAATGCAGCCATGTAAAATGTGCTGAAACAATCTGTGTTTTTATAATTTGGGCATTTTTGCCTTAATTAGAGAGACAGCAATATGTAACAAAGGTTCCCAGTTGGACTCTAATCATGGACGCTGTGGCAGGGTTAACTCTACTATATAGTTCTTATTGATGACCAAAAATCATGGAAATAATTACTCAACTAAAATTCTCTTTCAAGACAAAGTTTTTGCACTGAACATTGTTTGTCTTTATCACTAATTCTCCTTCAGGCTGAGCGGCTGTAATCTGTCAGAGAGAAGTTGTGAAGCTCTGGCCTCAGTTCTCAGCTCACAGTCCTCTAGACTGAGAGAACTGGACCTGAGTAACAACAACCTGTGGGATTCAGGAGTGAAGCTGCTGTTTGCTGGACTGAATAGTGCAAACTGTAAGCTGGAAACTCTCAGGTCAGACCACACTGATGCTGTTGTGACACTGTATTGCATCTTGATTACCGGTATATACTGTATAGTCTAGTTTTTGTATTCAATGCAACATACAAAATCTCCAATGGGGTGGGCGATATGGTGTAAATGACAATTAAGCCCTTGGGCTTTTACCAGCTACTAACATGCCACAGCATACCCTGAATGCCATGATGAGTACAACAAACCCTTTCACTGGCACTGAATTTATCTGGATGGCTAAATTCCTAAGCCATAAAGAGAAATAATATTTATTGTTGTTTATTTATCAGATTGAGTCAGACCAGGCTCACAGAGAAATGCTGTCAGGGTCTCTCAGCAGTCCTCAGCTCCCAGTCCTTTACTCTGAGGGAGCTGGACCTGAGTAACAACAACCTGCAAGATTCAGGCTTGAAGCTGCTCTCTATGGGACTGGAGAGTTCACATTGTACACTGGAGACTCTCAGGTCAGGGTTAAGCTTTTTCTTTAATCAATCTACAAATGACTGATTAAGTATTTGGCTCAGAGGCATCCCATGAAAGTTACTTTTTTCATTGTTCAAAACAAACTGTATCAGTGTTTGTCTTTACCACTAACTCTCCTTCAGGTTGAGTGGCTGTAATCTGTCAGAGAGAAGCTGTGAAGCTCTGTCTTCAGTTCTCAGCTCCCAGTCCTCTAGACTGAGAGAACTGGACCTGAATAACAACAACCTACAGGATTCAGGGGTAAAGCAACTATCTGTTGGACTGAAGAGTGCAAACTGCAAGATGGAAACTCTCAGGTCAGACCACACTGTGATGCTGTTGTGTAACACTGTCTTGTACCTCCTTCATTAAATGTGTATGGTCCATGTTTTTGACATTGCATGAAATATACATATTCTCTATTCATGAAACAGAGCTTTATATTTTTACAGTTGATAAAATGCATTAAAACATTGCACAAATTTATTTGATACCATGAACTTTCACTTACTCACTTAGTTACTCTCAATAGTTCTTTCTGCAGTGCCTGTTAGTATGTGGACATACCATGAAACACTGAAGGATCTCCAAGTGCAAGTCTTGTAATGTAACTTATAGTGTGTATCAAACAAGACTTTTTCACTAGTGCTTGGAGATGCATCCTTCTTTGTTTCCCTTATCCATTCTGGGTCCCCTCAGGTGGTCCAAAACAGCAGCAGAAAGCTACTAAACACCCATGTTCTTTAAATTTGTTCATTTTTATCAGGTTGCGTCAAACCAGGCTCACGAAGAATAGCTTTCTGGAGTTGTCATTGGTTCTCAACTCCCATTCCTCTTGTCTGAGAGAGCTGGATGTGAATGAAAACAATCTGCAAAGTCCAGGAACACAAACTTGCAGGTCAGCATTCAACTTTGTTTTAAATCAATAAATAAATGATTAATTATCTGAGTGTTTGGCGCAGACAGGGCATTCCTTAAAATGTGGTAAGTAGATACACTCAAAAAATCTGAAAAAATCTCTGCACACCAGCATATGTGACAGGTGTATTGTGGAAAGCAAGTTTGAATAAAACATGAAAAAATGCTTCACACTGTCTCAATAACTACTTTAATATTTATAAACTTACAATGTTTTGGTCTGTTTGCACTTCATCAGGTATCAGATACAGATATCAGATACAAGTACCTGCTGAAGTTTGAACTGACAGAAATGTTGTACATTTGAAAACAGCAATATTACCAGTGTTATCATTCATCAACTAACTCTTCTTCAGGTTGAGTGACTCCAATCTGTCAGAGAGAAGCTGTGAAGACCAGGCTGCAGTTTTAATATCCCAGTCCTCCAGTCTGAAAGACAATGGCCTTCAGAATTCAGGAGCGAAGCTGCTCTCTGCTGGATGGGAGTCTCCTCTGTGTATGCCAGAAAATATCAGGTTAAATCACCACCTTTTGTAGCCCACCCACTCAGTTCTAATTTTGTGACAGGATTGTAATGGCATTAAATCTTCATATGTGATAATCCTTTCCTTTTGTGGAAAATTGGTGAGGGTTTACTAAAATGTAAAATATGGATGTGTATACTATAACTAACAAGTCTTAGCTATTACTCTGACTGGAGTGCAGAGAAGCCTGGTTAGCTTATTGTATAGCTATACTGTTGATGTGAGCTCAAAACTCATACTTTTACCACATAATTCATATTTCTACTAAACATGAATAACCATTGAAACAGAAGGGTTCACTGCCATAATGTAAGATTTTCTTAATACTTAAACATGGGTTCACATAGGTATGTATGTCCTGGTGACCTACATAGAAAAACAAAATAACTTTATGGTACCATATCATTGGCGTGCATGTTGGAGGTCATTTGAATCTTGTGCAAAGCAAGCGTTTTCTCTGTACTCATTGATTCTTGAGAACTCGGAAAGCTGTTAGCAAGTCGTTTCAAACCCTACATCCAGCAGTGAGATATGCGCTGGAGAAACCTGTCCTAAGGCCCTGCCCTTGTGCACACAGCATCTGCGTAGTTTAGTAGAATTTCCAACTAAAAAAGGCAGCTCCAAAACACAGCTCACTCTCCTGTTTTCAAATGGTAGTCACTGATAAAACCCAGCTTTTAACTTTAACAAACAACAGTCATTTAACACATTACACTGAACTTAAAACCGGTGCTTAGCGTTTCAGCTGTTCTTCTCATTATTCATTTGTGCCTCATGTTTATTTTGTCCCAACCCTTCTAAGAACTTGGCATGTTGTGATACTAATCTCTGATTGACTGATGTGAGGTACTTTTCATGATTGTAATCATTTGAATAGTGCAGTTCTTCTGTTATCTTGAGATAACGGAGCTTTGTTATGTCAAGATCGTGGAGCTTTTTTATGTCGAGATAACAGAGAATGAAAACAGAGACACTATCAGCGTTTTGATTCATCACTAACTTTTCTTCAGATGGAATGACTGCAGACTGCAGCAGAGAACCCGTCAAACCCTGGTTACAGGTTTGTATTCCCGGTCCTCAAGTTTGCTTGGCCTGAGTAAGAACAACTTGCAGGACTCAGGAGTGAAGCTGCTCTCTGCTGGACAGGAGAGTCCTCAGGTTACGCCAGAAAATTGCAGGTCAGATGACACTGTTATGCTTCATTATAACACACTGTTGTTTCTGTTTGTCAAATATTAAATGCTGTATAAACCAGATTTTTAGTAAGTAAAATATACAGCCACTCAAAAGAAGGAGGCTTTTTATAATTTAATATACAATTTAAAGAAAAAAAGATTTCTTGAATTATTGAAATTCCAATTTTAACTGTTTAGTAGAAGTTTTTTATAGATGCCTTGCTACTTGCTTACTAATAGTGCTGTAAAACTTTTACACATCAACCTGAAATTTGGTGTAGTTGTGGACAAGAGGAAGGGGAAGTGTAAAATGTATAGTTTCATCTGCAAAGCGTTTTGAATTGTACTGACCTGTATGAAAGGTACAATACAAATAAAGTTTTACAGATTGTGCAATGTAAATGTGTGTAGATCAGAAGTAAGAGGGGCAAGTTTATGTAGATTGTTGATGATGAGATTTATGAGATTTTATTCTGGCTCTGTTTTTTCCTGTGTGTCTATTTATAGTCTTTTTTTAATACACTGACTTATGTTTGTTTTATATTTTGTCTTAATGGCCATACAAATAAACTTGTCTCACCTTGCTTCCAGTGCGGAACATGAAGAAGAGAGGCTGAATCTGCTAAAGTGTAAGTGTAGATTTATTTAATGAAAATAAGGTAGCACATGTTAAACATCAGGCTGGAATTAGTCAATATTATTCACCAAAATCACCAAAGATCTTAAAAAAAACCCACAACATACCATGTATTATCCCTTTTATAGTGCGTGTTCACTCACTGACATGACTTGATGGAAAGGAGCCACTGTTAATGTTATTATTTACATGGATATGGAGCCCAGAGTGCTCAGTTCAGTTAAATAAATAAATAATATGAAATAGATAATCCCATGAAAAATTGTTAAAATATAGATATGAAACATAAATTTGTGAAATAATTTTAGCAGTTTTTAAAACTCAACTATTAATTATAAAATATTTTATCATTTTTATATTCATAATACATACATACATAATACTCTATAGTTCATTTTTATTTCACAATAAGCAGAAGTCTGCTTATATCGCATGTCAACATTTTCCTACTAACACTTTTATTTCAAAATGTCACATTTAATTGTTGATATTATTGTTGCTCTAGCCAAGAGGTGCTAACTGGCTAAATATGGTAGCAGTTGTTGAGTTTGCTAGCTTAAAAGGCAGAGGGATTGTGACTGGCTGAAAAGTGAGAGGGTGGTGACATTGCTGCCATGAAATGTGGCATTAAGAAATAAAACTTAGAATAAAATAAAGGTGTCATGGGGAAGGTTTCTACTTTTGAAAAAGGACATTTTGGAATAAATTATCTCAAATGACAGAAAAAGATCCAATTCGATTCAAGATCCAATAAAGTCATTATCTTATTAGGGCCGAGCACCGGAGG
>NW_019522386.1:0-734 GCF_002814215.2 Seriola lalandi dorsalis | reverse complement strand
TCATCACATTCTGAGTTTGTATTTTCCACTTAAACAATTTTAAGGTTTTAAGTTAACTAATTAGTTTGTTTTTGGTTTCCTCCCAGTCAGAGATCTGTATGTTCGTCATGTGACTGAGAGGAATGACGAGGAATAATGTGTGAGTGCTGACAGCAGGTTGTGTTTGTGTGAGACTCAGACCAAAGTTCAGAGGTGAGATGAGGATCTCTAACGGTCCATGACTCAGATCACTGCTCCATCATTATTCACACTCAAACCTGTGTGTGTGTGTGTGTGTGTGTGTGTGTGTGTGTGTGTGTGTGTGTGTGTGTGTGTGTGTGTGTGTTGTGTTGAAGGCCAGAGCAGCAGCAGACACCAGACTCTCCTGAACCTAAACCCAGCTGTGTGTCCATCAAGAGCCATCGGTCCATGGATCCATCTTTGCTGTCTGAAGGAGAACTTCCTTCAAAAACTCAGTAAGTCAACGTAGTCCCAGCTCGCAGGGAACGTTCCCATAGCACTGCATCATGTTCTGTGTTATGGTTGGCAGAACGTTTCTTTTGCAACATTCACACAATGTTTTGTTGATGTTGATCATTTCAGAGAACACTGCTGTCACCTTCTCCAACGCCTCTTATCTCATCATGTCATGTAATAATTAACTTTTCCCAAATGTTCCCAGTAATTTTCAAACTATGGAAATCTGTCATTTTTTAATCGCCATGGTCACTCCGGCGGCAGGACCTAAAACCTTT
>NW_019522385.1:0-2475 GCF_002814215.2 Seriola lalandi dorsalis | reverse complement strand
TAAGGCATAAAAGGCATAAAAAGGTCATAGTATACTACGATGTAGTATAGTAAGACATAAAAAGTGATAAAAACGACAATATAGTAAGGCATAAAAAGTCATAAAAACGACAGTATAGTAAGGCATAAAAAGTCATTAAAACGAAATAATATAATAAGGCATAAAAACGACATAGTATAGTAAGACATAAAAATTCATAAAAACTTCATAGTATTCTAAGGCATAAAAAGTCATAAAAACGACATAGTATAGTAGGGCATAAAAAATGATAAAAACGTCATAGTATAGTAAGGCATAAATAATATAATAAGGCATAAAAACGACATAGTATAGTAAGGCATAAAAATTCATAAAAACATCATAGTATTGTAAGGCATAAAAAGTCATAAAAATGACATAGTATAGTAGGGCATAAAAAATTATAAAACGTCATAATATAGTAAGGCATAAAATCGACATAGTATAGTAAAACATAAAAAGTGATAAAAACATCGTAGTATAGTAAGGCATAAAAAGTGATAAAAACATCATAGTATAGTAGGGCATAAAAACAAAATAGTAAAGTAAGGTTTAAAACATTATAAACACGACATAGTATAGTAAATCATAAAAAGTTATTAAAACATCATAGTATAGTAAGGCATAAAAACAACATAGTATAGGAAGCCATAAAAACGTCATAGTATAGCAAGGCATCAAAACGACATAGTATAGTAAAACATAAAAATTCATAAAAACGTCATAGTATTGTAAGGCATAAAAAGTCATAAAAACGACATAGTATAGTAGGGCATAAAAAATGATAATAATGTCATAGTATAGTAAGGCATAAATAATATAATAAGGCATAAAAACGACATAGTATAGTTAGGCATAAAAGGCATAAAAATGACACAGTGTCATAAGGCATACAAACGACATATTATAGTAAGGCATAAAAGGCATAAAAATGACACAGTGTCGTAAGGCATACAAACGACATAGTATAGTAAGGCATAAAAGGCATGAAAACGACATAGTATAGTAAGACATAAAGAGTCATAAAAACGTCATAGTATGCTACGATGTAGTTTAGTAAGACATAAAAAGTGATAAAAACGACAATATAGTAAGGCATAAAAAGTGTTAAAAACAACATAGTATAGTGAGGCATAAAAAGTCATTAAAACGAAATAATGTAATAAGGCATAAAAACGACATAGTATAGTGAGGCATAAAAAGTCATAAAAATGCGAAGTATATTAAGGCATAAATGGCATAAAAACGTCAAAGTATAGTAAGGCATAAAAAGTGATAAAAACATCATAGTATAGTAAGGCATAAAAAGCATAAAAATGACACAGTGTCGTAAGGCATACAAACGACATAGTATAATTAAGGTAGAAAAGGCATAAAAATGACACAGTGTCGTAAGGCCTACAAACGACATAGTATATTAAGGCATAAAAAGTCATAAAAATGCGAAGTATATTAAGGCATAAATGGCATAAAAACGTCATAGTATAGTAACACATAGTAAGGCATACAAACGACATAGTATAGTAAGGCATAAAAGGCATAAAAACGACATAGTATAGTAAGGCATAAAGAGTCATAAAGACGTCATAGTATACTACAATGTAGTATAGTAAGACATAAAAAGTGATAAAAAACGACAATATAGTAAGGCATAAAAAGTGATAAAAACATCATAGTATAGTAGGGCATAAAAATGACAGTTTATTAAGTCATAAAAGGCATAAAAAGAAAATAGTACAGTAAGGTTTAAAACATCATAAAAACATCATAGTATAGTAAGGGATAAAAACAACATAGTATAGCTAGGCATAAAAAGTCATAAAAATGACATAGTATATTAAGGCATAAATGGCATAAAAACGTCACAGTATAGTAAGGCATAAAAAGTTATTAATACATCATAGTAGAGTAAGGCATAAAAGGCATAAAAACGACATAGTATACTAAGGCATAAAAAGTCATAAAAACGTCATAGTATACTACGATGTAGTATAATAAGACATAAAAAGTGATAAAAACGACAATATAGTAAGGCATAAAAAGTGTTAAAAACGACATAGTATAGTGAGGCATAAAAATGACATAGTATAGTGAGGCATAAAAATTCATAAAAACGTCATAGTATAGTGAGGCATAAAAATTCATAAAAACGTCATAGTATAGTAAGGCATAAAAAGTCATAAAAACGACATAGTATAGTAGGGCATAAAAAATGATAAAAACGTCATAGTATAGTAAGGCATAAAAGGCATAAAAACGACATAGTATAGTAAGGCATAAAGAGTCATAAAAACGTCATAGTATACTACGATGTAGTATAATAAGACATAAAAAGTGATGAAAACGACAATATAGTAAGGCATAAAAATTCATAAAAACGACATAGTATAGTATGGCATAAAAAGTCATTAAAACGACAAAGTACATCAAGGCATAAAAAGTCATAAAACGACATAG
>NW_019522384.1:749-1304 GCF_002814215.2 Seriola lalandi dorsalis | reverse complement strand
TCTGAGTCTCTGAATCTGAGTCTCTGTGTCTGAATCTGAGTCTCTGAATCTGAGTCTGAATCTGAGTCTCTGAGTCTGAATCTGAGTCTCTGAGTCTGAGTTTGAATCTGAGTCTCTGAATCTGGGTCTCTGAGTCTGAATCTGAGTCTCTGAATCTGAGTCTCTGTGTCTGAATCTGAGTCTCTGAATCTGAGTCTCTGTGTCTGAATCTGAGTCTCTGAATCTGAGTCTCTGAATCTGAGTCTGAATCTGAGTCTCTGAATCTGAGTCTGAATCTGAGTCTCTGAATCTGAGTCTGAATCTGAGTCTGAATCTGAGTCTCTGAGTCTAAATCTGAGTTTGAATCTGAGTCTCTGAGTCTGAATCTGAGTCTCTGAATCTGAGTCTCTGAATCTGAGTCTCTGTGTCTGAATCTGAGTCTCTGAATCTGAGTCTCTGTGTCTGAATCTGAGTCTCTGAATCTGGGTCTCTGAATCTGAGTCTCTGAATCTGAGTCTGAATCTGAGTCTCTGAATCTGAGTCTGAATCTGAGTCTCTGAATCTGAGTCTGAATCT
>NW_019522384.1:0-729 GCF_002814215.2 Seriola lalandi dorsalis | reverse complement strand
AGATGGCGGGACACCTGAGGAACCAGCTGCTCCTCACACTTTTCTGCTGTTGAGTCACAGGACCTGTACCGCTGCAGACTGGATTTAAGGTGGAGGTTTAAGGTGGAATGACAGAGTTGGACTTACTTATCTTGTCATCTCCTCTGTGTCTCCTCTCCTCCTCCTGCTGCTTCCTCCTCCTCTCCTGCTCCCTGCGAATCCCGTTCTCCTGAAAGACATCAGGTCAGAGTGAGAGCCTGAGTCTCTGAGTCTGAATCTGAGTCTCTGAGTCTGAGTTTGAATCTGAGTCTCTGAATCTGAGTCTCTGAGTCTGAATCTGAGTCTCTGAATCTGAGTCTCTGTGTCTGAATCTGAGTCTCTGAATCTGAGTCTGAATCTGAGTCTCTGAATCTGAGTCTGAATCTGAGTCTCTGAATCTGAGTCTGAATCTGAGTCTCTGAGTCTGAATCTGAATCTGAGTCTCTGAGTCTAAATCTGAGTTTGAATCTGAGTCTCTGAGTCTGAATCTGAGTCTCTGAGTCTGAATCTGAGTCTCTGAATCTGAGTCTCTGAATCTGAGTCTCTGAATCTGAGTCTCTGTGTCTGAATCTGAGTCTCTGAATCTGAGTCTGAATCTGAGTCTCTGAATCTGAGTCTCTGAATCTGAGTCTGAATCTGAGTCTCTGAATCTGAGTCTGAATCTGAGTCTCTGAATCTGAGTCTGAATCTGAGTCTCTGAATCTGAGTCTG
>NW_019522383.1:6491-7607 GCF_002814215.2 Seriola lalandi dorsalis | reverse complement strand
CGTTAACCTCACCACCGAGCATTTGTTTTGATTCATATTCTTCTTGAACAAATACAAATCTTGCACACAATTTTAATTTTTTTTTTTTTTTTTTTTTTTTTTTTTTTTCCCCACACATGCACAAACTTGAATTTCTCAGGCGCATTAATTTCACAGTACACTACAGAATAAGATAAAACAATTGTTAATTTCTGCTAAAGCAGTTTGTATTTTGTGTAATTGCTTTTCCACACAGGTCATAGTCTAATGTTTAAGATGAGTTAAAATGATATTCTATTACATTTAAGTTGCCATCATATGGAATACATCAGAAAACGTTGATGTGATTATTAATATTTGGCTTGAATACAATTAAAATACTTGTTTGGAAACTTGCTGTGTCTGATTTGTTAAGGAACTTATTGTGATGGAATAATGAGGAAGTACTCGGTAACAAGTGTCTATCAATTCACCAACCAAAGCTACAAATAGTAAACTAGCAGGTTAATGTAATGTTTAACATAGCCTGCTTTATGCTGAGATGTGTATTAGTTAGCAGATGTGTTTAAAAACAAAACTGTTGTTGGCTGTAGCTACATGTGTGTTTAATGGCTCAAATTAGGGTCAAAATGATTTTGAGCTTGTAAAGTGATGTTCACAAATAATTCCAATGTTTGTAGTTGTAAATCAACCTTTGTAAACCTGTAAAATAAATGGGCATGAGAAATTCAAGTTTGTGTATGTGAAACAATTGCACTTGTGTTCAAGAGATTTGTATTTGTTGAAAGTCTGAATCAGAACTCCACAAACGATCAGTGTTGAGGGTGAACAAAGACACTGTAAAAGAAGAAATGGATTTGTCAACATCTGTCTCGTAAAACAGAAGAAAAGTGTAAAACTCTGGTCAAAAGTTCCCACAGTGTGACACTGAAGTGACAAGGATGAAACTTTGTACTTGTCAGTGTCTCACACTGGGAATGTTGCTCACTGAGTTTTACAGTTTTCTGCACACAGACGTCCACAAAAGCATTTCTTCTTTCCCTGTGTCTTTGTTTAACCTCCCCACTGATCATTTGTTGAGTTTTGATTCAAACATTTTAACTAATACTTAGCATTATTTTTTATTTATTTTAAATC
>NW_019522383.1:0-1033 GCF_002814215.2 Seriola lalandi dorsalis | reverse complement strand
GAAAAAACAAAAAATAGGTACTTGGGGAGAAGTGCTCACTACTGGGGAGTTGGAAGTTTGGTCTCTTATGGTCACATAAGCGGGGAGGCGGGATATGTAGGAGGGATAGGGCTGTCGTCTGCAGTGGACATGCTCCTGACCACCAGGTGAGGTGAAAACCAGAGAAACACTTGAAGTTCTTTACTTGAAAACTAGTAAGAGTAGTTGAGTTGTGGAGGTTAGGTTGGAGATGGCGACGAGGGGGGAAACTGACTGATTGTTGATGGTGGTGAGGGGGGGGCAAGCTGCTCACTGGCTGGTTGTAGATGGTGGAGCAGAGCTGACTGGCAGGAAACCAGTTGGGGCAGATAATGAATATCCAAACAGGACGGCTCAGGAAACAGAGCCTCTGACACACGCACCACCACGATCCAGTTGTTAATGTTTTTAAATGTGACCTGCACTCTGATCTATGGAGTACGCTGTTTCGCTTCCGTGTATGCTGAAATGCATATTATGGTTGTGACAAATAAATCTGATTCTAATTCAGAACGGGTGAACGGAGAGAGACTGGTGGAGAACGGTGAGATGAACCGGTCTGAAACACTGCTGCAGGGTGTGGTGTCGCTTGGAAGATGCAGACTGGTGTGCATGGGAAATGACGGGAGCAAGAACCAGGAACCAGGAAGCTGCACCCAACTAGACAGACACAGGAAACAAACACACACATCACGGAGGGGAAAACATCAGGGAAAATCAGAGGGGAAAAAAAGGGTGAGAGAGACCTAATCCTAACAGCACCTCACAGACAGTGAGACTGGAACGCAGCTGAAATAAAATGTTTAATTTGGTCGTTTCACAAGTCTGTCCAAGAAAACAGAGCCAGTATTGAGACAGCTCATTGATGAAGTTATAAAACTGTGTCACTCACCAGATTTACTTTGAGGAAAACAAACACAAACTTCACTGTGTTGAGTTAGAGGCAGAAAATATCTCAAAAACTATCTGCATGGCCAGACACCAGTGCAGGTGAATGGGGATTTTTTTTTTTTTT
>NW_019522382.1:0-2060 GCF_002814215.2 Seriola lalandi dorsalis | reverse complement strand
AGCATGTTTTATTGGTGTAGCTGGCCGTTTCTCTACTTAACAAATGTATTTAAAATAAAAAGTTAAAACTCTATATAGCCTACTTATGTCTGAATATACCGTTTTCTGGCCTCTTACTTAGTTGCTTATTTTTCATTTAATTATTTTAATACCTCAACTATTTATGTTGGCCATTCTTATTTCAACATTTCAATCCTGTTTTGTTTTTGTGGTTAGGAAAGGTGCATATATCAAAAAAAGTGAAAGAGCAGTCGGATTCTCGCTGCACCGCAGTTGTATATTCCTAAATCCTTATGAATTCTCCTTCACATTTTTCCTTGATCCCGACCTCAAGACGTTTTTCATCGAGGTCATGGAAATGTGGTCAGGAAAGGAGATTTTCTTTTGACTTTTCGACCACAGCCTCCGCTTCTCTACGTTACTTGACGTGGAGAAAATGGCGGAACTACACTACCAGAGCAGTGCAGCACCCGGACCATATACACGCCAGGGAACAGGCGGAACTCGCTGTTTAATGTTGTGTACTGACTGAAATTGTGTAACGTTGTATTTACTTCGCTTTTCACACGCAAACCAAGTCGTTGAGTGTTTGAGATAGATCCTAAGATTTACCGTGTTGTGCGTTGTACGTTTCACAGCTGTCATTGTGCAACGTTGTAGTTTCTATGCTTTTCACTTCTAAACAGCGCATGGATCCGAGGGCACTTTGTACAAATCTGAGGGCGAGGAATATAACACCGACAGTACCGTTTATAATCCGTGCGCACAGATTTCTAGCCCCAGTGTCTACACATGTGCAGATGGATGTTTTTTCCCGTGCGGGGCACAGGGGGCTCCGCACCTCTGAACAGTCAGTATGTTTCTGTAACGGGTAAGTTCGCAGGCCAAGCGAGCAGCCAAACATTTTGAACCGGCACTGCACGAGTAAAAAACACTTTCTGGCAAATGTATAACGTACTACGCATTTAACTTACCTTAATACTGCGAAAATATTCCGTTGTAATAAGTTTGGGTTTAGGTGCAGTCACGAGAGAGACCGATACACGGACTAGATGAAAACTGTCGTCGATCCGCTGTAAGAGCTGTCGGATGACGGAAGATGAATCGCAACGGCCAATAGGAAAAGTCTAACACTTAGCCGTCCAATGGTGTAACTTCCTCACTCAGTCAGTCAAGGGCATTCGTAGATGCAGTGCTGGGCCTTGGTCGGGCCAGCCCTAAACTATATCTGCATGTCTCCCCTAACATAATCTGTCAGACAGGTGGTTTGGTCTGTGTGTATTTTCAGCAGCATATATGCGACTGAATGATCACAGAAATATTGCAGGTCACTTTGATCACAAAGGTGGCACTACTCTATAGAGTGTACTATAGGCTTCAATACAGTATAAAATGGAGTATTTATCATATAGAGTGTTATATTATAGATCCAAGACTAAACTGACAGAAGGGCAGGACTGAGGAAAAAAAGGCGCAATTACAAATCCGTCCTCTACTTTAGCACCGGGCAGCGCAGGTCAAACCACAGGGATCTGCAGGTTATGGGTCAACCCACGCATCGCCACTACCTTAACTCTACAGCTGTTTACTCTTTCACCGTTTATTTTGTCTCCACCTGCATTTAATTTACCTACTCACTCTACAACTATCATTTCACATGTTCAAGACTCAGTTTATGTTAATATTTGAAATCATGTGGTGTAGCTCACAAGTTTGTACAGGAAAAACTGTCATTTTACAACCGATGAATCTAAACTACTGACAGCTGTCAACTATTGTGTTCTTGAAATGTTTTTGTGCAACTACAATGGTCATGTAAAAGAAAAAACAACCAAAGAGAGACTACAGAACAAAACAACTGTTGTTAAGTAAAACCTGAATTTTCTTTTGTGGTTCCAGCGGAGGATGTCCAGTGACATCAGCCCCAGCCTTGTCAACTGGATGACCAGCATGATGACGATGAGGCTGCAGGTCATTCTGGAGCACATCCCCATCACACAGGAGCAGATCCAGAACTACATAGTTCACACACAGGTATTGGTCCAGACACACAGTTTTTC
>NW_019522381.1:0-1293 GCF_002814215.2 Seriola lalandi dorsalis | reverse complement strand
ATACTATGACGTTTTTATGCCTCACTATACTATAAATTTTTTTTGACATTTTATGCCTTACTATACTATGATGTTTTTATGCCTCACTATACTATGACATTTTTTTGACATTTTATGCCTTACTATACTATGACGTTTTTATGACATTTTATGCCTTACTATACTATGACGTTTTTATGACATTTTATGCCTTACTATACTATGACGTTTTTATGCCTCCCTATACTATGACGTTTTTATGCCTCCCTATAATATAAAATTTTTTTGACATTTTATGCCTTACTATACTATGACATTTTTTTGACATACTATGACATTTTTTTTTACATTTTATGCCTTACGATACTATGACATTTTATGCCTTACTATACTATGACATTTTTTTGACATTTTATGCCTTACTATACTATGACGTTTTTATGACATTTTATGCCTTACTATACTATGACGTTTTATGTCTCAGTATAATATGACTTTTTTTTTTTTAACATTTTATGCCTTACTATATTATGACGTTTTTATGACATTTTATGCCTTAATATACTATGACGTTTTTATGACATTTTATGCCTTACTATACTATGACGTTTTTATGCCTCACTACACTATAAAAATTTTTTTGACATTTTATGCCTTACTATACTATGATGTTTTTATGCCTCACTATACTATGACATTTTTTTGACATTTAATGCCTTACTATACTATGACGTTTTTATGACATTTTATGCCTTACTATACTATGACGTTTTTATGCCTCACTATACTATAAAATTTTTTTGACATTTTATGCCTTACTATTACATTTTTTTGACATTTTATGCCTTACTATACTATGACGTTTTTATGACATTTCATGCCTTACTATACTATGACAATTTTTTGACATTTTATGCCTTACTATACTATGACGTTTTTATGACATTTCATGCCTTACTATACTATGACAATTTTTTGACATTTTATGCCTTACTATACTATGACGTTTTTATGACATTTTATGCCTTACTATACTATGACGTTTTTATGACATTTTATGCCTTACTATACTATGACGTTTTTATGCATTACTATACTGTGACGTTTTTATGACATTTTATGCCTTACTATACTATGACGTTTTATGCTTCACTATACTATGAAATTTTTTTGAGATTTTATGCCTTACTATACTATGATGTTTTTATGCCTCATTATACTATGACGTTATTATGCCTTACTATATTATGACTTTTTATGCGGCACTATACTATGACATTTTCAGGACATTTTTATGCCTTACTATACTATGAC
>NW_019522380.1:0-646 GCF_002814215.2 Seriola lalandi dorsalis | reverse complement strand
GTATAGTGTGGCATAAAAATGTCAAAAAAATATCATAGTATAATATGGCATAAAAATATGAAAAAAAGTCAGTGTAGTATGGTTTCAAATGTCAAAAGTCGTCATATTATAGTGTGGCATAAAAATGTCAAAAAACATCACAGTATAGTGTGGCATAAAAATGTCAAAAAGCATCATAGTATAGTATGGCATAAAAATGTCAAAAAACATCATAGTATAGTATGGCATAAAAATGTCAAAAAACATCATAGTATAGTATGGCTTAAAATGTCAAAAAGTATCATAGTATAGTATGGCATTGTATATTAACACATAAAAATTTCAAAAAACATCATAGTATAGTATGGCTTAAAAACGTCAAAAAATATAATAGTATAGTATGGCTTAAAATGTCAAAAAATATCATAGTATAGTATGGCATAAAAATGTCAAAAAACATCATAGTATAGTATGGCATAAAACGTCAAAAAACGTCATAGTACAGTGTTTCATACAAATATCAAAAAAAGTCATAGTATAGTATGGCATAAAAATGTCAAAAAATATCATAGTATAGTGTGGCTTAAAATGTCAAAAAATGTCATAGTATAGTGTGGCTAGTATATGTCAAAAAATGTCATAGTATATCGTAGTATAGTATGGCATA
>NW_019522379.1:0-1124 GCF_002814215.2 Seriola lalandi dorsalis | reverse complement strand
AAAAGTCATAAAAACGTCATAGTATAATAAGTCATAAAAACGTCATAGTATGGTAAGTCATAAAAACGTCATACTATAGTAAGGCATAAAAAGTCATAAAAACTTCATATTATAGTAAGTCATGAAAACTTCATAGTATAGTAAGGTATAAAAAGTCATAAAAAACGTCATAGTATAGTAAACCATAAAAACTCATAAAAATGTCATATTATAGTAAGGTATGAAAAGTCATAAAAACGTCATAGTATAGTAAGGTATAAAAAGTCATAAAAACGTTATAGTATAATAAGTCATAAAAAGGTCATATTATAGTAAGGTACAAAAAGTCATAAAAACGTCATAGTATAGTAAATCATGAAAACATCATAGTATAGTAAGGTATAAAATGTCATAAAAACGTCATAGTATAGTAAGGCATAAAAACGTCATAGTATAGTAAGTCATGAAAACATCATAGTATAGTAAGGTATAAAATGTCATAAAAACGTCATAGTATAGTAAACCATAAAAAGTCGTAGAAATGTCATATTAAACTAAGGCATGAAAAATCATAAAAACGTCATAGTATAGTAAGGTATAAAAAGTCATAAAAACGTTATAGTATATTAAGGCTTAAAAATGTCATAAAAACGTCATAGTATAGTAAGGTATAAAAAGTCATAAAAACTTTATAGTATAGAAAGGCATAAAAAGTAATAAAAAACATCATAGTATAGTAAGGTATAAAAACGTCACAAAATCGTCATAGTATAGTCAGTCATAAAACGTCATAGTATAGTAAGGTATAAGAAGTCATAGTATAGTAAGGCACAAAAAGTCATAAAAACGTCATAGTATAAGTCATAAAAACGTCATAGTATAATAAGGTATAAGAAGTCATAAAAATGTCATAGTATAGTAAGGCATAAAAATGTCGTAAAAACATCATAGTTTATTAAGGCATTTAAACGTCATAGTATAGTAAGGTATAAAAAGTCATAAAAACGTCATAGTATAGAAATCCATAAAAACGTCATAGTATAGAAATCCATAAAAACGTTATAGTATAGTAAGGCATAAAAAGTCTTAAAAACATCATGGTATAGAAAGTCATAAAAAGGTTATAGTATAGTAAGGCATAAAAA
>NW_019522378.1:0-774 GCF_002814215.2 Seriola lalandi dorsalis | reverse complement strand
GCATTAAATTGCCATAGTATAGTAAAACATAAAAATTTCATACTATAGTAAGGCAAAAAAATATAAAAAAAACGTCATATTATAGTATGGCATAAAAATGTCAAAAAACGTCATAGTATAGTAAGGCATAAAATCGTCATAGTATAGTAAGGCATAAAAATGTCGAAAAAGTCATAGTATAGTAAGACATAAAAATATCAAAAAACGTCATAGCATAGTATATCACAAAAATGTCAAAAAATGTCATAGTATAGTAAGGCATTAAATTGCCATAGTATAGTAAAACATAAAAATTTCATACTATAGTAAGGCAAAAAAATATAAAAAAAACATCATATTATAGTATGGCATAAAAATGTCAAAAAACGTCATAGTATAGTAAGGCATAAAATCGTCATAGTATAGTAAGGCATAAAAATGGCGAAACGGTCATAGTATAGTAAGACATAAAAATATCAAAAAATGTCGTAGTATAGTAAGGCATAAAATCGCCATAGTATAGTAAGGCATAAAAATGTCAAAAAATGTCATAGCATAATATGGCACAAAAATGTCAAAAAACGTCATAGTATAGTAAGGCATTAAATTGCCATAGTATAGTAAAACATAAAAATGTCATACTATAGTAAGGCAAAAAAAAAATCAAAAAAACGTCATATTATAGTATGGCATAAAAATGTCAAAAAACGTCATAATATAGTAAGGCACAAAAATGTCAAAAAAGTCATAGTATAGTAAGGCATTAAATTGTCAAGTATAGTAAAACATAAAAAT
>NW_019522377.1:0-1204 GCF_002814215.2 Seriola lalandi dorsalis | reverse complement strand
TATGCTTTATTATACTATGACGTTTTTGAACTTTTTATGCTATAGTATACTATGACGTTTTTTGACATTTTAATGCCGTAATGTACTATGACTTTTTATGCCAGGCTATACTATGATGTTTTTTGAGAAATTTATGCCTTATTATACTATGACGTTTTTGAACTTTTTATGCTATAGTATACTATGACGTTTTTTGACATTTTAATGCCGTAATGTACTATGCCTTTTTATGCCAGGCTATACTATGATGTTTTTTGACATTTTTATGCCATAATATACTATGACGTTTTTTGACATTTTCATGCCATACTATACTATGATGTTTTTTTTTGACTTTTTATGCCATACTATACTATGACATTTTTTTGACATTTTTATGCCTTACTGTACTATGAATTTTTATGCCAGGCTATACTATGATGTTTTTCGACATTTTTATGCAATAATATACTATGACATTCCTTGACATTTTTATGCCATACTATACTATGACGTTTTTTGAGAAATTTATGCCTTATTATACTATGATGTTTTTTGACATTTTTATGCCATACTATATTATGACGTTTTTTGAGAAATGTATGCCTTATTATACTATGACGTTTTTGAACTTTTTATGCTATAATATACTATGACGTTTTTTAACATTTTAATGCCGTACTGTACTATGACTTTTTATGCCAGGCTATACTATGATGTTTTTTGAGAAATTTATGCCTTATTATAGTATGATGTTTTTTGACATTTTTATGCCATACTATACTATGACCTTTTTTGACATTTTGATGCCTTAATATACTATTTCATTTTTTTGTCATACTATACTATGATGTTTTTGACATTTTTATGCCATACTATACTATGACGTTTTTAGAACTTTTTATGCCATACTGTACTATGATGTTTTTTGACATTTTTATGCCTTACCGTACTATGACTTTTTAATGCCAGGCTATACTATGATGTTTTTTGACATTTTTATGCCATACCGTACTATGACGTTTTTTTGAGAAATTTATGCTTTATTATACTATGACGTTTTTGAACTTTTTATGCTATAGTATACTATGACGTTTTTTGACATTTTAATGCCGTAATGTACTATGACTTTTTATGCCAGTCTATACTATGATGTTTTTTGACATTTTTATGCCATAATATACTATGACGTTTTTTGACATTTTCATGCCATACTATACTATGA
>NW_019522376.1:1827-5536 GCF_002814215.2 Seriola lalandi dorsalis | reverse complement strand
GAAATAGTATATTAGGGCCTAAAAATGCCAAAGAAAACGCCATATTATGGTATCGCATATAAATGTGAAAAAAACGTCATAGTATACTATGGCATAAAACGTCAAAAAAACAACATAGTATATTAAGGTATAAAAGGTCATAAAAACGTCATAGTATGGTAAGGAAGTAAACAATATAGTAAAGTAAGGCCTAAAAATTTGAAAAAACGACATAGTATAATATGGCTTGAAAATGTGAAAAAACGTCATAGTAAACTATTGCATAAAATGTCAAAAAAACAACATAGTATATTAAGGCATAAAAGGTCATAAAAACGTCATAGTATGGTAAGGAAGTAAACAACATAGTTTAATATGGTATGAAAATGTGAAAAAACGTCATAGTATAATATGGCATGAAAATGTGAAAAAACGTCATAGTATACTATGGCATAAAACTTCAAAAAAACAACATAGTATATTAAGGTATAAAAGGTCATAAAAACGTCATAGTATGGTAAGGAAGTAAACAACATAGTAAAGTAAGGCCTAAAAATTTGAAAAAACGTCATAGTATAATATGGCATGAAAATGTGAAAAAACGTCATAGTATACTATGGCATAAAACGTCAAAAAAACAACATAGTATATTAAGGCATAAAAGGTCATAAAAACGTCATAGTATGGTAAGGAAGTAAACAACATAGTAAAGTAAGGCTTAAAAATTTCAAAAAACGTCATAGTATAGTAAGGCATAAAACAAAATAGTATAGTATGGCATAAAAAATATAAAAACATTAGTAAGATATAAAAACGCCATAGTGCAGTAAGGCATAAAATGTAATAATATATTAAGGCATAAAAGGTATAAAAACGTCATATTATAGTAAGGCATAAAAAGTTATAAAAATGCTATAGTACAGTTAGTTATAAAAACTGTCATAGCCAAGTCAAAACATCCTATACTACGACATTTACACAAATAAGACTGGATCAGACCTAATATATGTCTGGACCTATGGTCATATCCTGATGTTATTACTGCAATGTCCTCTGACACAAAATCATCAAACACATAAATGAAAGACAAAGACTGACCATGATTTCAGGTTTATTTATTTATGAACACAGTTGTCGCATTTTAAGAAACTGTAACCACATATATAACTTTATTTTGCGTCATTCCATAAATATTTGCGATTCCATTCACAATATAAAAAAATACATTACAGAAAAGTCAGAAAAATTTGTGCTTTTGATCCTCTCCTCTCCTGACCCCTGAGAGTTATTTTAATGGCTCCTTGTGGGTTCCCGATCCCCAGTTTGGGACCCAGTGCTGAACGCAGCTGGTTTTAAAAAGACAGTTTGAGATCGTACGAGGAGTTTTCCACTTGCTCAGTGTCAGCGTTGAGGAGAGGGGTTGATGTACTGGTCTCGATTAGACTCTCGTCTGCTGATTCGTGGAGTTGTTCATATTTATGGGCCGAGGAGGAGGCACCTCAGGAAAGTGTTGATTTTATGCCTGAACAGCAGAGGTGTTAAACGGCCTCAAAGGACCAAGAGTCTGCAGGTTTTTAATCCAGCTGAGCTCCACAGCAGTGATGAGTCTGCAACAGTCTGTTAAGATGAGCAGCCATTAAAGGACAAAGGAGGGAGAGAAAGAAGAAAGAAGATCATCTCATAGAGAGATTACTACTAATTACACAAAAATATACATTGTACTACAAATCAGTACTGATCAGCAGAATAATACACAAAGCAGTTTGTATTCACTGACATTTCATTTATCACTTAATTGATTGTTCCTTTGGTTGATAAAATGTCAGATAAAAAATAAAGAACCGGATCTCGATGTGACAAGTGTTTACAAGATACAGATTCAGTTCATCATCACACAAGATGTAGAGAAGCAGTAAAACCCCACATCTGGGCTGCAGCCACAGAATGACGCATTTTAGCTTAAAAAATGTTTGAAACAATTAATTGATTATTTAACGAATTGATTCAAGGCTAGATTAGTTGATCAAAAAAAAAAAAAAAAAACAATTAAAAAAAAAAACTGGCACAATATTGCTCCATTACTTTCAGGCACATTGTCAGTATCTCCTACATCGTGGCTGCACAGCGAGTCTGAAGACGAGCTTCAGGTGTTTGATGTTTAGTCCGGGGGAACATTAGAAAGCAGCAACAGAAGGTCAGAACATTCTCTGTCGGTACAGACCATTTAAAGAACATTTATTTAAGCTTTATTAAAGTAATGGGAAACAAAAATAATTAAATCATACTTTTTTCGGCTTTTTGTGCCTTTAATGGACAGGACAGTAGAGAGACAGGATACAAGCTAAAAAACAACAGACCCCCCCCCTCAGCTCCACAGCCCCCCTCTTTCAGAGGTGACATCATCACCTCCTCATTATAGGAACCTTAACAGGCAGATAGACCAATGGAGAAATGCCAGTTTTAGTTCTTCAGATCATCCCGGGGTATGATTGATATGATGTAAATTTACATCTGAATATATTAAATAAAAGTGTTATAAAGTCAATAGTGGTGCGTATGTTATTTGTAATTATGTTTCTAACCCCACTTTAGTTGAAAGACGACATACAGAGATTTAACAGTTTAATTTGCATTTCTTCAGTTTATCATATTTTATGAGAAATGTAAGAAAATTAATCTGAATTATTAAATATTGTATTTAGATTGTGCTTCTACAGGTTTTAACATTATTTTACACTTATAGATTCAATGTTGACACAAATACTGCAAGTTGAAGTTTGAGATGATTTTAATCTGTTTTACACAGTATCTTTTACTTTGTCTTCCAAAACAAAAGGTTTCCTTTACAATATTAAGCTTGTGTTAATATTTCATTGATTGATGCTTAATTTTATTATTAGGAAAAATGTTTCTCTGCAGAAACTTTAGTGGCGTCGCTTTATTGATGCTGTTTGATCAGAATCATTTAGGAAAAATCTGTAAAATAACAGTTTTTCTCTGTAGAAATATTAATGAAACTTTCTGTAAATGTATTGTTTTCACACTTCATTTGAATTAGGAAATTTTATTCTAATTTTGCAGCTATTGTCTGTCCATTCATTATTCATTATGTGAAGTTATCTGCACCGATAAAGTACAATGTCAACTAAAGAGGGTTCTGCATGTCAGCTAATTATCTTTATTAAAATCTACAGTATTTCGGTTTATATCATGTAGAACATGTGTTCACACATGATGTTGTATTGAGCTTAATGGGAACTTGGAAACAGCAGGGTTCATCTGCCATGTTTATCATCCGTATCAACACGTTCAGTCACAGACAAAGTACAACAACATGAATAAAACATGTTCTGAGAGACTGAGTGTGTTTGTGTTTCATCCTCACAGAGCCTGGGATAAGTGGTTTGGTATTAACACCGCTGTTCAAGCTCAGACAGGGTCAACGTGTGTGTGTGTGTGTGTGTGTGTGTGTGTGTGTGTGTGTGAGAGAGAGAGAGAGAGAGAGAGAGCCATTAAATATTCATTGATTACAAAGAACGAGTGGTGTGACTCAGACAACACAAGTGTGTGTGTCCTCCTCTTGTCTGCTTGGAGGCCGTTCAACGCTCTTCATTCTGATGGGATTTGTGAATGAAAAGAGAGAGATGAGGTCAAAGAAAGAAGGACGCACACTCATCCAGATAGATAGATAGATAGATAGATAGATAGATAGATAGATAGATAGATAGAT
>NW_019522376.1:0-1168 GCF_002814215.2 Seriola lalandi dorsalis | reverse complement strand
GTTTTACTGAACAAAAGTTATATGTTGTCAGGGTTGCTAGGCGACAGGAGCAGTGGTAAAGGCGGGAACAGCTGGTGACGCAAAGCAAAAAAAGCCCCTGAAAACTCTTGGCGGTCTACGACGGGGATGCACCTGCGTAGACCGCCAAGAGTTTTCATGACATCAGTACTTCCTCTTCCTGTTTCTCTTTATTCGTGTAATTTTCGTCTTTCAACTCAAGATGATGTTTGTGACGTGGGTTTGGAAAATCCGCCTAAAACTATTTGTGTTCGTGGCGAAGCTGAGGGAAGATTAGTTCAACAAAGGGTCAGATATTCACTTGTTATCTTAATTAGGGGTTAGTACGGAGGCCCTAACGGGTCATTAGCAAAGAAAAACTTGCAAAGCTTAATAAAACAACTTCCCAGACACAGGAGAGTGACATCACACAACATGGCTGAACTCTCTGTGAAACCCTTGAAGCAACGCGAGTAAAGTCTGAGACCGTTTTGCATGAATGGCAGAAAATTAAAGATTGTTTCTTCCCTCAGGGATCCTGTAATGTTCATGTTTCACTTTAGATGAATATAGATAAAGCTGATTCATTTATTCCTTTATGAGTCATTGACTTTTGCACAAAAATCTATTAGAGAAACTATCACAAAGACAAAGAATGATGACACTGAAAACACTGTTTCTGCTCATTCTGCTGACGGAGAATTCAAGCTCTTACAATCAGCTGTTTCACTCAAACTGTTAAAAAAACAAAAAGCAAAGAAGCAGGTTTCTGCTCAGAGATCTGAAACAAACCAACAACACAAACCTGACACGTTCAAACAGGGACACAGCAAACTGCTCCACGAGGAGCTTCGCCAACACGCTGCGCTACCGGCGGCGACCGGCGGCACGCGACCCCGCGACCCCGCGGTGAGACGCGGTGACGGGACACTGCGGCACCAGCTGACCCTGAGCAGGACGACGTGTATCTACAACAACACACACACACACACACACTGAAGTTCAGCTGTTTATCCTCTCATTGGCAGCCACACAACTCAGCCTCGTGGCTGTTGCTAAGCAACGAGTAGCCTCACGCCAGGTAATTTTTAGACTCAGTCGGGCATGTTGGTGGTAGGGATGAAAAACTCCCTCTGATGCAGGATGAATCGTTGTTTCGCTCATTTAGTCT
>NW_019522375.1:1614-2898 GCF_002814215.2 Seriola lalandi dorsalis | reverse complement strand
AGAAAACACTTTTTAGCCATAACTCAAGACTTCACAGCAATTATGACACAATTTCACACAAATGTTTTTGTTGTTGTTGATCTGTTTTTGACTGTTTCTTCTCTTTGTGTGTTTTCCTGTCACAGAAGTACAGGCACCACGATGAGGACTCGTCCCCCCAGGACCAGAGCTCCCCCCAGCTGACGGAGGAGGCGGGGGGGCCGGAGCTGGTCCAGGTCGCGGAGAAGAACCTTTCCCAGATCGAGAATGTGCACGGATACGTCACCCACGCTCACATCTCACCTATGAAGGTAGGACGCAGAGTCGCTGTCGTTTTCCTCTCCCTCTGCGGTGACAGACTTTACTGGCCCGACACGTCAGTTTCCTGACTTTAGTATCTATTTGTTTTGTCAGTAACCATGACAACACTGACTGAAAAGGGAAGTCTTTACTTAAGGGGTTGTGTGCGACCGGCCCGAGACTTTCTTAAAATGTGATGAATTTTAGTTTTAACTGGCATTAAAACTATTAATCACAGATCTGTTTGATGGTGAAACAGCCAGTAAAGTCAGACCTGCCTCTCTCTCTTCATCTCTTTCTGTTCATCTCTGTTTATCTCTCTCTGTTCATCTCTGTTTATCTCTCTCTGTTTATCTCTCTCTCTTCATCTCTATCTGTTCATCTCTATCTGTTTATCTCTCTCTGTTCATCTCTGTTTATCTCTCTCTGTTTATCTCTCTCTCTTCATCTCTATCTGTTTATCTCTCTCTGTTCATCTCTGTTTATCTCTCTCTGTTCATCTCTGTTTATCTCTATCTGTTCATCTCTGTTTATCTCTCTCTTCATCTCTTTCTGTTCATCTCTGTTTATCTCTCTCTGTTCATCTCTCTCTCTTCATCTCTATCTGTTCATCTCTATCTGTTTATCTCTCTCTGTTCATCTCTGTTTATCTCTCTCTGTTCATCTCTCTCTCTTCATCTCTATCTGTTCATCTCTATCTGTTTATCTCTCTCTGTTTATCTCTGTTTATCTCTCTCTGTTCATCTCTGTTTATCTCTCTCTGTTTATCTCTATCTGTTCATCTCTATCTGTTCATCTCTATCTGTTTATCTCTATCTGTTCATCTCTATCTGTTCATCTGTTTATCTCTCTCTGTTCATCTCTCTGTTTATCTCTATCTGTTCATCTCTCTCTGTTCATCTCTGTTCATCTCTGTTTATCTCTCTCTGTTCATCTCTATCTGTTTATCTCTCTCTGTTTATCTCTCTCTGTTCATCTCTCTCTGTTCATCTCTATATGTCTGTG
>NW_019522375.1:0-1250 GCF_002814215.2 Seriola lalandi dorsalis | reverse complement strand
ACACACACACACACACACACACACACACACACACACACACACACAGAGGAGGGAGGGAGGATGAGGGTTGTTGCTTGTCCATGTCATTGCCATGTGGTTCATTAAAACACTGCAGCTGCTCTGAAGCTCATACACATCTGTACCTGTTGTATCTCATACCTGTCTGCTATCATGATGTCATCACACACACATCCACTCACCACCAGTCAAATTCCTCCAGTCCGCCTCCTGTTTGACCCCCCACCCGTCGGTCCCGGCAGGTAAACACCAGGTGAGCTGGCGTCAGTGTTCAGCAGGTCATTCATGGGGTTCACGTAGATAGATAGATAGATAGATACTTTATTTATCCCTTAGGGTAGATTTGTGTGTCCATTAGCTCATTGTTGATAACAATATAAACAGTTTATAATAAATAAACAATAATAATTAGATGAGTCCACTTCCTTTAGCTGAGGTGTTGTACAGCCTGATGGCAGTGGGAACGAAGGATCTTCTGAACCTCTCTGTTCTGCAGCGCAGTGAGATGAGCTGTTCGCTTCTGTCGCTGCTTCTCTGTCAGGACCTCGTAGACATTAATCAAACACTCCTTTGTGACCCCTGACCTTTCCATTTTTATCTCCTCTACTCTTCAGACTCAGGGAAATATGACATGAGTGTTAGGGCCACAATGAGGGAGAAAGATGATGAAATTACTTGAAATTATTGTAATTTTATCACTTTTCTTCTTCAGATATTCTGACTTTTTTTTTTTTTTAATATCACGACTCTATTCTTTTAAACAAGTGTACTGAGTCCAAACCCATTAAAATAATGGATCTGGTATCAGTTGGTAAATTAGTAAGTTAGTTGCTACGTACCTGACGACAGGTGTTGTTGTTGCTGGAGGTGAGGAGATGCATGTCGACAGCCCCTGGAAGAACAGCTGCTGTCTGCGGTCGCTGGTTGATGGAAAAACATTTGAGCTCTGAACCTTTGAATCTTAACGAAGTGAGTCGTGTATCAAATGTGAGCAGCAACACTGAGGACTGAAGCACAGACGCTTCCTGTGTAGACGACACGCCGCTGTTCTCGTCACGGCTCATTGTTTGTGGTCCTGTAGATTTGTTCGTTCTTCCACAAACATCTGGTCCTGTCGTCTCCCACCGTCGTACCTGTGACCTGCTGATTCGTCAGGCGGTCGTCAGGCGGTCGTCAGGCGGTCGATGCGTTTCTGAAACTTGGAGGCTCAACCTGGAGAATTTGGCGTCCCC
>NW_019522374.1:0-1674 GCF_002814215.2 Seriola lalandi dorsalis | reverse complement strand
CTATGACTTTTTTCTTTTTTTTTTTTACTAAACTATGACATTTTTTAAAAGTTTTTATGCCTCACTATACTATGATGTTTTTATGCCTTACTATACTATGACATTTTTTTTTTTTTTTTTTAGCATTTTCATGCCTTACTTTACAATCACGTTTTTATGCCTTACTATACTATGACTTTTTTTTTTTTGGCATTTTCATGCCTTACTATACTATGACATTTTTATGCCTTATTATACTATGGCATTTTTTTAACGTTTTTATGCCTCACTATACTATGATGTTTTTATGCCTTACTATACTATGACATTTTTTTTTTTTTAGCATTTGCATACCTTACTTTACAATCACGTTTTTATGCCTGACTATACTATGACTTTTTTATTCCTTATTATACTATGACTTTTTTTAAGGTTTTTATGCATTATTATACATGACATTTTTATACCTTATTATACTATGACTTTTTTTTAAACGTTTTTATACATTACTATACTATGACTTTTTTTTACGTTTTTATGCCTCACTATACTATGATGTTTTTATGCCTTACTATACTATGACATTTTTTTTTTTTTAGCATTTGCATACCTTACTTTACAATCACGTTTTTATGCCTGACTATACTATGACTTTTTTTTTTTAGCATTTTCATGCCTTACTAAAGTATGACATTTTTATGCCTTACTATACAATGACATTTTTATGCCTTATTATACTATGACTTTTTTATTTTGCATTTTCATGCCTTACTATACAATGACATTTTTATGCCTTATTATACTATGACTTTTTTTTTTGCATTTTCATGCCTTACTATACAATGACATTTTTATGCCTTATTATACTATGACTTTTTTTTTTTGCATTTTCATGCCTTACTATACTATGACATTTTTTTTTGGCATTTTCATGCCTTACTATACTATGATGTTATTATGCCTTATTATACTATGACTTTTTTTTTTTAGCATTTTCATGCCTTACTAAAGTATGACATTTTTATGCCTTACTATACAATGACATTTTCATGCCTTACTAAACTATGAAATTTTTTCTACGTTTTTATGTCTCACTATACTATGATGTTTTTATGCCTTACTATACTATGACATTTCTTTTTTATTTTATTTTTTTAGCATTTTCATGCCTTACTTTACAATCACGTTTTTATGCCTTACTATACTATGACTTTTTTTTTTACGTTTTTATGCATTACTATACTATGATGTTTTTATGCCTTATTATACTATGACTTTTTTAAACGTTTTTATGCATTATTATACATGACATTTTTATACCTGATTATACTATGACTTTTTTTTAAACGTTTTTATGCATTACTATACTATGACGTTTTTATGCCTTACTAAACTATGACATTTTTATGCCTTATTATACTATGATGTTTTTATGCCTTACTATAAAATTCCTTTTCTTTTGCATTTTCATGCCTTACTATACTATGATGTTTTTATGCCTTATTATACTATGACATTTTTATGCCTTGCTAAACTATGACATTTTTATGCATTTCTATACTATGACATTTTTATGCCTTATTATAATATGACTTTTTTTAAACGTTTTTATGCATTACTATAGCATGACGTTTTTATGCCTTACTATACTATGATGTTTTAATGCTTTACTATACTATGACTTTTTTTTTTTTT
>NW_019522373.1:0-1083 GCF_002814215.2 Seriola lalandi dorsalis | reverse complement strand
ATACTATGACTTTTTCTGACTTTTTTTGCCATACTATACTATGACTTTTTATGCCATACTATACTATGACTTTTTTTTTTTACTTTTTTTGCCTTGCTATACTATGACTTTTTATGCCATATTGTACTATGACTTTTTTATGCCTTATCATACTAAGATGTTTTCTATGTATGACTTTTTATGCCATACTATACTATGACTTGTTTCTGACTTTTTTTGCCATACTATACTATGACTTTTTATGCCATACTATACTATGACTTTTTTTTGCCTTACTATACTATGACTTTTTATGCCATACTATACCATGACTTTTTTTTTTACTTTTTTTGCCTTGCTATACTATGACTTTTTATGACTTTTTCTGCCTTATTATACCATGACCTTTTTTTTTACTTTTTATGCCATACTATACTATGACTTTTTTCTGACTTTTTTTGCCATACTATACTATGACTTTTTATGCCATACTATACTATGACTTTTTCTGACTTTTTCTGCCTTACTATACCATGACTTTTTTTTTTTACTTTTTTTGCCTTGCTATACTATGACTTTTTATGCCATACTATACTATGACTTTTTTTGCCTTACTATACTATGACTTTTTATGCCATACTATACTATGACTTTTTGTGACGTTTTCTGCCTTATTATACCATGACCTTTTTTTCTACTTTTTTTGCCTTGCTATACTATGACTTTTTTTTGCCATACTATACTATAACTTTTTCTGACTTTTTATGCCTTACTATGTATGACTTTTTATGCCATACTATACTATGACTTGTTTCTGACTTTTTTTGCCATACTATACTATGACTTGTTTCTGACTTTTTTTGCCATACTATACTATGACTTTTTATGCCATACTATACTATGACTTTTTTTTTTTTACTTTTTTTGCCTTGCTATACTATGACTTTTTATGCCATACTATACTATGACTTTTTCTGACTTTTTCTGCCTTACTATACCACGACTTTTTTTTTTACTTTTTTTGCCTTGCTATACTATGACTTTTTATGCCATACTATACTATGACTTTTTTTTGCCTTACTATACTATGACTTTTTATGCCAT
>NW_019522372.1:0-4502 GCF_002814215.2 Seriola lalandi dorsalis | reverse complement strand
CATCCCTGTTAGCCCCAGTTGCTTCTGAAGATCAGATCTTTTCAAATTACTTACCAAATGTCATACAATCTAGGTTGCTACAAGTAAACAACATATTAATATGAAACAGCAACAAGTTAAGTAAACTATTGAGACAGCAATCTGGAGTCATCATTCTTGACTTCTGGGAACACAATCTGTAACAAGATAATCATCTTTAAAGGAGCTATTTGTAAGTTTTGCTATTGCTACATAGCCAAGATTAGCGTTAACAGCTGTTTACGCATCATTCCTTTAGTATCGAAGAGCTTTCTCCAGCGATAGAAAGCAACACCACTGTTAATTCTTGTTTTGCTTCTATAACCTATTTTTACTACTCTCGCATGGTATTATGAGAACGCTGTGAAAATGCATCACTTTACTTTTTACAACTGTGAACTCATTCAGGAAAACATAAGACAACAGGCATTTGACAATTTATTAAACTTTTCTTTGACCCGAGAGAATACACTAAATGTGCTCCACTCCTCATTTTCAAAGCAAGAATCACTGTGACTGCAAACAGGCACAAAGAGGACACACACTATGTGGAAGTGAATACATGACAATGAAATGTGATTGTCAATGTAGATTGTCAAATAAATTGTCTCTCTCTCGGACTCACACACACACACACACACATACAAAGCCCAGTTTGCACACATGAGCATTAATCAATGGTAAGGTAGCATCAGCAGTACTTAAGGGGTGGGTGGGGCTTGAGGGGGGTTTACACCATGAGTAATCATGTCTGCTGGAACCAGTGATATATTTGCAACTAAGGCTAAAAAATGCAGACAGCTTATCAAATGATACTTTATTACTCTCGTGAAGCCCTCAAGGACGCACACACTCAAACATAATGTTAGTCAAATTATCAGATTTAATTACAGATTTCTATGTGTCAGTATTTTCCAGTGGATTGTTATTCACCTAGTTGGCCAGTTTTAACAGCAATCCTTACCTATTATGTCGTCACTTCTGGATTGGTTAATTTATGCTGTTCTAAGAGAAATTTGTGGCTTTCAGTTCTTCTGTCAATAATAAAACAGCTATGAGTTAACACGTCTGATAAATGCTCACTAAGGTGGCATGGTGGAAATTCTCTAAGCATAGCTAGGGACCTCAATCGTTATGTAGACACACACATACCCACTAGCTAGATATTCATAACATGGCAAATCTAAACGTGGATCTCTAATGAATCACTACACGTGTGCCTCATGCTTTACATGGAGTTAAATGAGAATAATTAGAGATAGATTTCAACTCTGTAGTCGCTTCTGAGATATTTGAACTACATTCCCCACACGCTATGGCCTCATTGCCTTTTCCCACAACCCTTTGCGCCATCCTACCGCTCTCAGAAACAAGAAGGTCGCACATAGCAGCGTTGTATTGAGGCAGAGGAGAAACCAAACTTTGAATCATGCTGGGACAAGCTGTAAGACGATTCACAACGTCTGCTGTTCGTTCTTCACACTATGCTGAAGGACCAGGGAAGGTGAGATTACCTCCTTGAAGCAGCATTATTATTTCAAATGTGATATTTTACAACGCGGCCTTGTCTGTATCCACAGCCTAACGTTAGCTGCGTTAGCTAGCGTTACTTGGAGGTCATGTCCGTCATTTGACAGGAGCCGCATAATAATCCTAACACAATTAGCCACACACAGAGATATCTATATTTGTCTAATTTTACACGGTAACAAAATATTTAAATTTGACGACAGACTTCTGACAGCAAGTGTTTTATTTTCTGGCGGACAGACTTGGTGTTGGTTAGCATTAGCTTTGTGGCTCAGAGGTGGTTCTTAACCAGCTAACATCTGTAGAGCAGGCAGCTATACAAAAATAAGTCAGATACAGATATCTGACATGCTGGCATACATTTAATCTGATACAGATATCTCGATAACACGCCAGTACATTTAGACGTGTTCACAGTAGTATGAATATTATAGCTCAAAAGACTTGATTTGTGCTTCCGGCTGTAACTTAAGGTCACAGCAGTACTTTGTCCTAACCACAGGTGAAACAGGAAAGGTCTTCCTGACGTTATAGGATTAGACTGCCTGTATCCGTTTCAACATATTTGATTGCTGATGAAAATAAGACAAAAAAAAAAAGTATCTTCTAACTTATAATTCTTTACATACTGCAGTGTGCTTCTACCAGAATGAGATATTAAAGATTGTTAACTGATGCTGTAGTTATGTCTGATGAAAAATGTAATGGATGTAATGGATATCATTTATGTGGGAAAAAAACAGTTTGATCTTTTCAATGTGTATTTTTATACACTGTATCGATAAGTGTCACGGAGTGAATGCTAATTGCATTTTACAAGTAATTCCTTCGGTTTAATGCAGCATGTATTTTGTTATGTAAACTTAGTCGTACGAGGAGGGATGTCCAGAATTCAGAGTAAATGTTCATGCCCCCTGAATATATACTTAAAAGTTATTTTTAATATTCAAAATAATTTCTGGATGAAATTTGTTGAGTACTTTAAATGCATACAAAATAATGCACACCTAGAGACCCCTAGGAATAACTCACAGTGACAAGTGCAAAACAGCCTTCCCATTCACACATAATTCACAAATAAAATAGGGGAATGTTATTGTAAAAAGAGCATTGTTGTCACTTTTTAACTTCCCAGGTAACCTATAAACTTAACATGCAAGTTTCACCCTGAGCCCTTCATTCATTTTATACTGCCTTGTATTATTTCAATATACTACACAGATCCCTGTACAGATGACCTGCATACATAGGCAGGTGACAAATTAAAGGAAAAATCTGAAAAATTAGTGGAGAAAGAAGACAACAACGCCCCCATATACAGTGCACAGGGGTCACTAAAAGGTTTGAGTATGAAAACGATCTGGATCATATGCTATGGCCTTAGTTGTCACTAGATCTCAACCCAATAGAACACCTATGGGAGATTTCGGGCCAACATGATTGACAGCACTTTCCACCACCATCATCAAAAGACCAAGTGGGGCAATAACCAAAGAATGGTGTTCATCCCTCCAGTAGAGTTCAGAGATTTGTAGAATCAATGTCAAGAAGCATTGAAGCTGACACTTTAGGTCGGTTTTTCATTTAATGTGTCACATGTTTGTAGATTGAGATTTTATAAGCAAGTTGTAAAATATCCTGTTCATTGTCAGGGCCACAAATTTTAAAAGTGTACCAAATATGGAAGTCAAGTGTTTTCTATGACGTGCAATATCAAATAGTTGTTTAGTAGTGAAAATTTTAATCAAAAGAACTGCATTAAATCTTCCTGGGAGTTTCACTGCATCATCACTTGTCTTTTTACAGAATCTGCCATTTTCCGTGGAGAATAAGTGGCGTCTGCTGGGTATGATGGTGTTGTTCTTTGGCAGTGGCTTTGCATTCCCCTTCATTGTTGTCAGACATCAGCTCCTGAAGAAGTAAAATGGCCCAGTGCTATTATACAGCCTTCAAGGTAATTATGACTGCCATGTTTATCGAGCATATCTGCTTTCGTTAAAATGTCAGGATGATGTGGCATTTACTTCAGCCTTCATTTGAACAGTGACCTCAGTCAATGACAATCTTTCACTGCGCCTCTTTAGCTTTTTGCTCAGTGGCATATCTTAAATAAATTACCTGTATGTCTCAGAGTGAAGGTAACAAATGTCATGTGGGTTCATATTGCTGCTATGTTGTTTTAGATAAGCTTGCACTTTAGCCAGTTAATGTGACAGTTTATTACAGACATTGATGTGTATCAGCTGGGAGTAGGTCTGAGTTGTTGTTGTCACATTTATCTTCACTGGTGTTTACTCAGAAATTGCTTTTCTGTCATCAGATGTGTGAAAGGCATCACTTTTTGTCCTGTTTTCTTGTTCTCCCTGTAGGTCATCAGCTGGAACATATTTATCCATCAGAGTTCTGTCCCTGCAGAAGAATGGAAATCTCTTAATTGTCTTTGTAAATAAAGTTTCCTCAAATATGAACGTGCCTATTCTCATTCCTTGCATAACGCAGGCATATTAACGTACAGATTCTAGGATATGAAGCAGAAGAGTCTCTTTATTGTGATCAATCATTCACTATTTCACCATTGGCTGAATATGGTCTGTGATTTGATATTCACAAAAAGTAGTTGGGGTCCAGATTTATGGATGCTGGTACGGTGTCAAAAAAAAAAAAACTGCATCCTTATTTAAGTGCTTAGTAGATCCCTAAAGACTCATAAAATATGTATGTGGTTGGCCTGTTGTTGGTGAACCCATAAATTGTCAAATTTAAATAAATAGATTTAAGCTCTTTGTTGCCAGCACCTGAAGCAAATGAAGAAAAGGGAAATTGAAAATTGGTGTGAGAGGGCTTGCGTTGAAGAGTCCAGTCCTCCTGCTCTTTCAACTCTTCTGATAGGTATTGTTCACCCACTCTAGCTCAGCTCTTCAGCTGAACTCTACTGAATAACCTTTTTCAGTTCA
>NW_019522371.1:0-3534 GCF_002814215.2 Seriola lalandi dorsalis | reverse complement strand
ACCATTCATCTGCATCCTTGCCTCCCAGCTTGACTTGACCTGCTGATGTCAGCCTGCAAGAAACAGAACCATTATTTACAAGCAAATGCTCACCCACAAAGCCGTATCAAGGAAGGTATCAAAAGATAATTCGTGCATTCATTTTGTAACCTTAAATAAATAATTTATTGAGCACTAATTCATAGTTTGATTCCTCATCCTAACTCCTGACCTGAAATTATTCCCCTTTCACTTACTAAATGACAGTATTAATACTAATTGTGCCTAAATATTACAGAAATATTTCCCTGAAATCATTAGTGTGACAATGGAAGTAGTTGTAAATGAGTGTTGTGTAAGGATAGCAAGTGTATTTCACAGTTTTACCCTCAAATCACTATATTCATTCCCTCAGTTTGACTGCATTATGTTATTGCACTAGTCTCCTTCTCATGCAGTTGCATTGGTTACTACATGGACATATTTCAAGTTTAGGCTGTTGAACGCAACGTTGGGTTATCTTTGGTATTGCTCTCATCATTTTCCCTTGAAATATGTATTTTAGGTTTTAAAAAATATCAAATTCAAGTTTACAAATTAGAATATACATTTTAGGGTTTGAATTATTACAATTTATATCCCATATTCCTGTCCATCTCACTGATATCCTTTCTATCTGCTTACCCCCCATCAGATCTGAGTTTGTTAGATAGTAAAGGCGACTGACTATAAGCAAATGAGACACCACTGATGAGATTACATGTGTCTGAGTGCATTTTGGAAATGGTACAGATAGACAACCAAATGGACAGATTACATGGAAAGTAGACTGTCGTGCTAAGTAAACAAAAATAGTGGATAATGTGCACATCCAACCCAGTTGTCTAAAGGTGCAGGAGAAAAAGCAGAAAAAAAGGATGCATGTGTTTGAAATATGTCCTGCATGTGCTACTGTCCTTTCTTCTGGACATGTTGTGTTTTCTCTGTACATTAGTAGGATGGGTATCACTTTTTGTCTATATATTGATTGTAATTTTTGTTCCCATGGTTTTTGCATTAAAAAGACCCTATAATTCAAACATCATTAAACACATTTGGGAGCTCAACTATCCTCTCTTTAAATTGACAGATATATTGATAATTAGGAAGACATGCAGGTAAGGGTTAGACATGACTTATGCTGTGCAGTTTGGGTTGGGTTAGCAAAGTTCAAAATATTAACATTACCTTTGTTTTGCACCTGTTAGCTGCTACAGTTAGTTGATGAATTGATGAGTCAGTCACGAGAAAGTGACTCAGCAGCTTCTTTGATAATTGATGAATTGTCTCAGTCACTTTTTAAACAAAAAGCCAAAGATTGTAATTTTCATCTTCCTTAATGCGAGAACTTGCTGCTTTTCTTTGTCCTTTCTGATACAAGTGTTTCTGGGTTTTGGACATTGGTTCTGATAAAGTAAGAAATGAGCAAATGTCACTTGGACTCTGGTACATAATGAAGGGGATTTTTAAAAATATTTTCTGACAATTTAGAGACAAAATTATTAATCGATTAATAGTGAAGGTTATTGGAACATTAATCAATAATTACAGTTATCATTACTCGCAGCTTTAATTGAAAATACATAGCCTGATCAGTCACTGGTCGTTTCACTTGCTCTATGTTTTCTTCAGAGTAGTAGTAGAAAAGAACATGATTTGCATTTTCTTCAGTGGATGAATGAGGCTGACGTTTGAATGCTGACCTGCACATTTTAGAGATGTAAAAATAGGTTAATTGAAAAGCTAAGACATCAACATAAAGATGTAAACTAGCTGCTGACAGTATATGCTTTTCTGGCCACCACCTTAAAATACCAACTATAACTTACCCTCCTAATGTTGGATATTGGCTACAAATTGTTTATTTACTGTTGACCTTAGCATCAGGATGGCTATCAGTCCTCACTTCTGGCAGTATACCAGAGGTGAGGACTATCTGACAGCCGGTCTAATCGTTCATGGCAGACAGCTTAAAATGTGCACAAGCAAGTTTTAGGTCAACTTTTACAATACCTAACCTTAGGGTTTGTCAGGGGTGTTTAACTGTGTCTGTGTTTGTGGGTTTTAACAGGATGTACTTAAAGGAACACTGTAGACCACAGACTTTCATTTGCAGACAGTTTATACTTTGAATCCCCATCCCCCATCTATCAGTGTTTTGTATACAGCAGACTGATACAACTGTGTAGAGTGTAGCTGTGCAACTATGAACACTCAAGCCACTTAGATCAACATAAAACACTAGCTTATTCATAGACTTCCTGTTATACAGGTTCTTGCAAAACAGTTAAACATCAGGGTGGCTTATGTTGGTTGAAAATTAACACATTTCCATGAGGTGACACATTATGAGTAGAATGTATTGTGGATGAATTTCAAGTTAAAAGTCCCAATGTTGTCCCTCCTCTCTAACATCCTTTTTGAAGATACAACACACTTTCACACTAGACCTGTTGGCAAAGTTTCCCTGAGATAGTATTAATCCAAGGATTTCTTTAAACCAAATTTTATAAATCCCACATTTGTCATATACTCACTTCCTCTTGTCAGACTCTCGGAAGCAGTTAATATAATTTTCTCCAGTAGTTAGCGTTTTTAAGTCTGTATTTTTGTCTTTTATGCTCTTTGACCTCAGTGACAGTTATAATTCTTGCCTAGTAAAGATGTTGGGAGCGGCTTTGAACTCATCTTGACTCATCATGAATTGATTTCCTGCGTGGCAGCCAAACACGTTTCGTGAGCTTTCAGAAATCCTGCAGGTTAAACAGGGCCATCAAAACATTTTTTCGGATGATTAACTCTAAAAGAGACAGACATAATGGTCTCGAAGACACTAGCCTAATAACAACAACCTATGATGCAACACTCGCTGTAGGAGCTGGTGTTACACCGATGCTGTCCTGATGTTGTAGGTAATTGTTTTGTCCTCAAATATAATATGATCCTCTCAAACCATTGTTTGTTGCAGCTCTAATCAGGTACTTGTTTCCGTCGGTAGGTTTATATTTGTATTTGGTTATTGGTTGTTTAAGCAGATGATGTATTGATCTGACTGATGTCTCTAAAACCTTCATTCCATCTGTGACACACAGCAGAAAAGGGTTCAAGTCACATGTCCAGTGATTGATGGAAGAGATTTGTATCAGTTTGTCCTGTGCAGATACAATCTACACTTAACACATCTGCATGCTTTGTTTGTCCTTATGTGAGTGGGTTTTTCTTTTAGGCGGGTGCGTATTTGAATGTGACAGGTCATGCTCATACTTCAGAGCACAAGGAAGTTGTGCATTGTGCAGGATCACGGGATCTATGTGTAAAGAATGGACCTGATAACTCAGCATTGTACATATAAGCAGAAGTAGCAGACACTCATTCTCTCCCTGATGGTTATATGGAGATTTAGGGCAGAAGGCAGAGTTCACTGGGTTCTTCTATTGCTCAGAGGTATTTTTCTGCTTGTTTTACCTTCTAAGATTTTAAGTAAACAGACTCACTAGCCCAGAGATCAGGGTTTCT
>NW_019522370.1:0-1141 GCF_002814215.2 Seriola lalandi dorsalis | reverse complement strand
GTCATCCCTCAGTGTCCGGGTGTCTCACCTCGAAGTGTCCGCTGCGTCGTACGAAGGTGCTGGAGCAGAGCACCATCAGGCAGATCACCACCTGCAGGATCACTCCAGTCACAGAGGCCGTCCCCTTCACCCAGCCGATCCCGGGCCGTGTGGTCAGCAGGTACTCCCACAGGCTGAACTCACTGCTCTCTGAAAGCTGGACTGAGAGACACAGAGACGGGACATGAGGAGACACTGAGGAGGACACCTGTCTCTGTACCTGTCTCCTGAGTGTCTGTACCGAAGTTGAAGATGTGGGCCGTCGTGTGGACCAGGGTGTAGCAGAGGATGGCGTAGCCCACGATCTGATGCAGCAAGATGTTCTGGTCCAGAGGTAAGACCCTCACCACCCAGGTGGCCCTCAGCCATGTCAGACAGCGCCGCAACATCAGCACCTGCACAGGTAAGGTCCACAACCACAACAGTTAGAGTCAGTAACAACATGTGCAGTTCAGTCGTGAGGCTGACAAACAGCTGATCTTAAGAATAAACTCAAACACAAACAGCTGATCTTAGGAACAAATAAACTCAAACACACAGTGGATCAGTGTCTCCAGGTCAGAGCCTAAACCAGACTAAACACTAAAGACTGAGACCAAAGATTAAGACTAAAGACCAAAGACTAAAAACTAAGACTAAGACTAAAGACTAAGATTAAGATTAAGACTAAAGACTAAAGACTAAAGACTAAACTCTAACCACTAAAAACTAAAGACTAAAGACTAAGACCAAAGACCAAAGACTAAGTCTAAGACAAGGACTACTACATCTACCTTTAGACTGTATGGAGCTTTAATATAAATGAATGTTTGTATAATAATGTATAAAAGTGTCTCCACATTGACGAACTGCTGCTGACAATAGAAAAGTATTTCATAAAGAAAATAAAAACTCATCAGACACATAAAGTGAAATTGTTAAATATAAATCCTTTTGATATCACAACAGTGTGTGCTGTATCTGTGAAGTTTAATGGTGAAGCTCTGCATCATATTTCAGAAGATCATTATATGTTTGTAGCTGTGCAGTAAAATATGTTGGATTATAAACATGATGTAAATAATCCTCCTGACCTCCCAGCTCTGACTGCCCCCCCCCCCCC
>NW_019522369.1:0-1442 GCF_002814215.2 Seriola lalandi dorsalis | reverse complement strand
GCTCATGATACCACGCAATCATTGGTTTGCACAAGAAAACAATGTCTGCATTAATCACTAGCACTTGCTTAATCTGCCTGAACTCTGGAAGCCCTCCACATGAACCTACAGAAACCACCATATCTGCAGCATAGTTCATTCCATCAATATTGACAGACACAGCTGACAGAACTGTGTTTTGGAGCCCACATCTTCGGTGCAAAATGCCTTGAATGTTCCCTGGGAGGGAAGAAATCATTATACTCTTTACTTTGTTTGCTTGAAGTGTTGGTTTGAAAAAGGAAGCACAGTCCAAATGGTACGCCATCATCTTTTGATGTCGTATGGTCATGGTTCCTACTTTTGTGTGTGTTAAAAGTAGAGTACACATTTGTCTCAAAGTCACAATACAGATAGGGGCACTGCACTTTTTGCATCAACTTCAGATGCTTGCGTGAATGTGTAAAAAAATCATTTTCACTGCAGGGCTCGTTAAACTCACACACTTGACAATTAAATGTTTGCACATCATCTTTTTCACTGGTCACCTGCGAGTGAGATCTGGATGAATGAACCTTCAGTGCATTGAATGATTTGAATGTGCAAATACACTGCTGATGAAGACATGGTATTGGGGAGGTTCTTGTGAAGCCACCATGCTTTAATCTATAATGCTTTAATAGATGGCCTCGTTTTGGAGAGACAAAAGTGCAGAACTTACATGTCCACTGCATCCCTCTTCCAGTAGACACCTGAAAAAAAAAAAAAAATTGAATTAAAGAGACCACCTATTGTTGTGTCTAATGTTGAAAAATTTGGGATTAGAAAACTGTTACAAATGATTTATCATTGGTATTATTTGTCAACATATTTTATATTTAAAAGCAGCCACAGGAAAAAAAAAAGTATTATATTAAGACTGTAGTCACCTATATTGTACAGTCATTAAATCAGTTTGCTCTGCTAAATTTTGAGGTAATGTGAAAATACAATATACTTCAAATGAGCTGCAATATCAGTGATTTAATTGTATTACCTTGTTATATTTGCCTACATCTTATTTTACTGATAGCATGAATAAAATAATTAAAATGCTTAAATTTGAAATGCAGCACAATAATAATAAATGAATAATTTCACAGAAGTCATGAAAAGAATTCCTAAATGAATAACAACAAACCTGATTTTCTCCTCGGGCGAGGACAGTTCGCCACAATCCAAGACTTTTTTTTTGAGGATGGTCCCTTCTTTACTTGTGAACTGTACAGTCTGGAATCTGGATCTGTTTCAGAAAAAGCAAACAGTTGTCTTTAAGACAATAGCAAAAAACTTTTGTTACATTATCATTATTTTCTTACAAAGGTTTTTAATGTAATAATTTTGCAATGGCGGATCAAATTAAGACACAAAAATAAAGTAGGGTCATAGCACTTTTACTCGGAGTCCTCAGGTTGAGCTGCTGC
>NW_019522368.1:7779-8484 GCF_002814215.2 Seriola lalandi dorsalis | reverse complement strand
GCATCTTACAGCTTCGATGACCTTTGACCTCCAGCAGGCCGACACTGTGGACAGCTCAGAGTTAGACTGTCAACACACACACACGTGTACATCTGCCACAGTACACAACACACACACACACACACACACACACACAGTAAGTGGAGTTTCTAAGTGTCAAGCGTAGGTGTTATCTGGAGTGAGCGCAGAAACACAAACACAGTGAATTCCTCTGGTCTGATAGGTGTAGTGTGTGTGTGTGTGTGCGTGTGTGTGTGTGTGTTTGTGTGTGTGTCTGTGCGTGTGTGTGTGTCTGTGCGTGTGTGTGTGTGTGTGTGTGTTACTCTCAGTGCGTACACTGAGAGCTGAAAGTAGATCCTCCTAATGAGGATGCGTATCAGAGCAGATGATGATGATGATGATGATGATGATGGATAATAACAGTGATTCCCCAGAGTGAAGTCACAGCTGCTGAGACTGAAGCAGCTCAAAGTGTCTGTGTGTTGAACCGCTGGTTAGAGTTTACTGAATGTTTGACGTCAGACGTGTTGGAGTCAAGCTTCAAGTCCCATTTACTTGAATGAAGTCAAAGAAACTGCAGACGTGGTGACTTCCTGTTTCTTATGGTATCACTGATTGATTGATTGATTGAGTGTTTGGGTGATGTCCTGCTGAACATCTGCTCAGCTGGTCATCTCTATTGCTGTGATCTGGATTCTGCTGCTG
>NW_019522368.1:5609-6552 GCF_002814215.2 Seriola lalandi dorsalis | reverse complement strand
CGGGGGGGGGGGGGGGGGGGGGGGGTTTGCATAGTCATCAGGCATAATGCGAGTGCCTGTGTTGGGGGTTTGTGGGTATAGATGGTGGTTGAATCTGGCTCAGATGACGGAGCTGTGTGACTTTTATACTCAACATAAACTACAGCCCACACTCTGTTTGCACGTCTTAACATTTCCTGCAGCTCCTGTCACATGACATCACCGTGATGTCATACGGTCAGCCTGTAGACTGGTTCTGGTTCAGTTCATGTCTGCAAGTCACAATCAGAGACTCAAACCCTCAGAGTGGACGTCATGCTCTGTTGTTGTTGTTGTTGTTGTTGTTGTTGTTGTTGGCTGAGTCTGATGGTGTGATACGTTCAAGTGCCACATTATCAGGGATGTGTTGGTCAACTGCAGCAGCAGCTCCTTTTAATGCAAGTGATAAAAAAGTTCATGTTTCTGATGGTGCCATCGATCCATCGGACCTGATTTTTGTGGATTGGATAATTAGAATTTACAAGATTATTTAATTTGAAAGGTTGATGTTGATTAAACATCAGATGTCCGTCCTTCCTGTCGGTCTGTGAATGCATCACACCAGCTGAACGTTCAGCTCTGTTCAAATGCATCAAATGTGTAGCGCTCTAATGTAGTGGCGCTGTATCGTAATCCGTGCATCAGGCAGAGCCATCTGAAATTACCAAAGAAGAAGAATACAAACATGCTGGATTTTCTGCTTGCAGAAGGAGGCGGCGACCTAAATCGTGTATAACAGGAGTAACTACATGGACGATTTGATGATTTAATTGAGCAGCCCTGCTACAAATCATGGTGATTATAATAATAATTGTAGTAATAATAATAATAATAATAATAATAATAATAATTATAATGTATTCATGGGAAAACAAGACACATATAGTTCAGGTGGATTAACTCTGACCAACATCACTTACACCAG
>NW_019522368.1:1494-2374 GCF_002814215.2 Seriola lalandi dorsalis | reverse complement strand
TCTGCTTCCTTCACTCCCGCCTCTCCTCGCCGCCGCTGCCGCTCAAACATTAATTATGGGAGACGCCGCCCCCGACACGCTGCAGACGCCTTCCTACACAGAAACCAGTTAAACATCAACCATCCCACCGTCTCTCTCAGACGCCATGGCAACAGACGAAGGGGCATCACACGATGCCATTGTTTCAACATCCGACATGTTCAACGTCTACGACCGTCAGAGGTTCAAACCGACTGAACTCAGCGACCTTTAATTTGAAAAACAACGTCATATGAAACTGTATTTTTTCATAAAGCATCTTAAAACACAGACAGACCCTGAACTAGACGTGGCGAGCTGAGAGGAGGTCTTGTGTATTGAAATAGTAAATGAGGTGTAAACGCTGAAGTTTCTGGCGTCTGATCAACAGTGACCTTCCTCTCCTCCACTTCTGGTTTTCCCAAGATGCAACGTGCTGTTTGGATTTACCGCCACAAAGCAGACATGCAGACAGACAGTGTGTCTGTGTGATTGGATGACAGTTTGTGTGACCTGAATAAACTTAAATAAAAACAATATGACAAAAGAGATAAAAGAAAAATATTTGCGAAAAAAAAAAAAAGTTGAGAATATTTGAGCCATAAGAACATGAAGATGTTGCTGTGACCTCTTTCATCTCAGAGGTCGACGCTTCCTTGAACACAACACCGACCGTCACAGAGGCAGAGCAGGGCTCCTCCAGCAGGGGGCGGAGTTTGTGTCGACCGGCTCTGTGACGGGACGCAGACGCTGTAGCCTGGAGTGTGGAGCGACCCACTTCTGATGTGTGCTTGACATGAATGAAGTGTCCTACTTCCTCCTCAGTGTGTGTGTGTGTGTGTGTGTGTGTGTGTGTGTGTGT
>NW_019522368.1:0-88 GCF_002814215.2 Seriola lalandi dorsalis | reverse complement strand
GTGGGGTGGGGGGGACCTGTGGATCATCAAGGCAAATAATTACAACAGTAAAGATCAGGAGAGCTGAGTGAGCTGAAAGGATCCAGGT
>NW_019522367.1:1696-2544 GCF_002814215.2 Seriola lalandi dorsalis | reverse complement strand
CGTTTTAAGCATCTGAACGGTGGTGATGATGTCATGTGACCATGTTAGAGAAAAAGCTGCACACTGAGCATGCTCAGTTGATCTAGTATCTGAATGGACAGCTTCAGTGTGACCTTTGACCTATAGAGTGGTCTGTGTTTTCTCCAAAGGATCATCTGGACAAACATGTGTCTGCTGTTGGTGCTCAATGTTTCCCTTTTAGGGAAGTCAGTTTACACAGGACACACAAACACACACACACACACAGACACACACACACACACACAGACACACACACACAGTCGTGTTTCCATCATTTCAGACGACACTACATTTACTTACTTTCATTTTCTGGAGACATGACCAAACCCCAACCCTTAACTTAAAGCTAACCTGAAGCTAACCTGAAGCTAACCTGAAGCCAACCTTGTGGGGACATGTTTGAAGTCCCCACAACATGAGTACCACAGTGAGTAAATCACACAGACAGGTTGCTCAGGTGTTGAATTTACCTGCAGATGGCTGACAATGCAGAACGGTTCAGGTCGGCTCAGACCACAGGTGGAGGTGGACGACAGCTGATGAGCTCGGCCAATCAGAAGGTCTCCTGTTGCGGGGTAACAGCTGCCTTCAGTGCAGACATCACTGAGCTCCGGCAGGCTGACATAACCCAGGTCCTGGCCCACCAAGGCCCCGCCCTCTTGAGCACAGGTACACACCTGCAGAGCTGATAGCAGAGGCTCTTATTGTGAAAGTCTAACAGCTGTTTAGAGCTGTTTATTATCAGTACATAGCTAACGTTAGCATTAACAGCTATTAACTTACCCCACCCACCACTACTACCCCACCCCCTCCACACACAAGACTTA
>NW_019522367.1:0-435 GCF_002814215.2 Seriola lalandi dorsalis | reverse complement strand
ACAAAGACATTCCTGCCTGCCCCCCCAACAGACATACACACCTCCCCCTTTGTTGTTGCAGGTGAGGTTTAACTGTGGGGGAGGAGGATGTATGTGTGTGTGTGTGTTGGGGAGGGGGGAGGTGGGGGTTGGGTGTTTGGAGTCCGACCCCCCACCTGAACATCTGAAGACTCATTCAGTGTGTGTGTGTCCATGGTGCATTGTGGGAAATGACTGTGAACGTGTGGCGGCCTGTAGAGATGAGCTGTGAGCCACATACTCATATACACACACACACATATATAAACACACGCACGCACGCACGCACGCACACACACACACACACATACACACACACAAACAACAAAAACACACACACACACACACACACACAGTGGAAACATTCAAAGAGTTTTTAATTAACATGATTCACAAAGTCCAAAGTCCAAGACCTGA
>NW_019522366.1:3119-4763 GCF_002814215.2 Seriola lalandi dorsalis | reverse complement strand
TCAATTAATCATTTACATTGTCATGTCATTTTACAAGCAGAAATTCAACGGTTCCTGCTCTTTTCGGGATATTCTATGAACATAAACTGAATCTCTTTGCGTTTCAGACTGTTGCCAGTAGGGCTGATTACATGCAGATTAGGGATTTTTGCCCATATCACGTTTTTTTTGGCGCAGACACCGATCATCAATGAGATCGGCTGATCCACGGCCGATACCGATCATTTTTGGCATGCATCGCACATGGCGTATGTTATATCAGTTTCACACACTTTGTAAAAGTTCCACAGGGAACACATGTTTTGTTTTGGTGGCCTGTCGTGCGCCGGCGCATTTTTAATGACAGGTGGCCGATCAATCAGGGCATCCCTCAGGCAGATATTGCGATTTTATACATTCAGCTGTAGCCTTACTGTCTGTATCTTGTATGATGCCAACACATTTAGCTTCCCCTCTGTTGTTCATAAGTTGAGCTTTTTGCAGCATCGGTAGTGCTGGTACTTGCAGTAGCCAGTATGTTCAACATTTTCCTAATACACATTTACTGACTGTAAAACAGCTGCTGTGTTATGGCTGAACAATATGCAAAAAAAAAACCAAATAATACTGTGATTATTTTGGCAGATATTGCGATTGTGATATGATTCACGATTTCAGTTGGAGTGGTCATATTTGCACTGAAACAAAATATAAAAATGACAATGTGATTTTTGTTGGGGCTTGTACCAAACGTTCCTTTACGTCTGGAGAATATGACCTGTAGGCCGCGGCATCTCTGTGGCACCACAGTGCCTCATTTATGGTCTGCTGTGACACATTTTACCTGTGATTTGGATATTGCACTTGGCCATATCTGTATAATATTTTCGAATGATTGATCAGCCCCAATAGGTCAGACAAATCATGTGATGGGAAGTTGGGCTCTGGGAAGCTGTGATAAGCAGCTGTCTGACAGTATATAGACTAAACAATATATAATAAAAATAATTTGGGCACTAATCAATAATCAATAGTTGTAGCCCCGTCTGTGTATAGCTCATTACACTAAAGGGTTTAAACCAGGCCTGAAGGTGGAACAGTTGTAGCGGGACACCGCAAAATGTGCACAGACTAAAGGTTAAATCGCATTATGACATTTGTTTTCTGCCCCCCCCAAAAATGACTATGAGTACTATCAAGAAGTGATGACACCCAGGATGCATCTGCACATGATGTAATGCCCTTGATGAAGTCATGCGCACAGCCTTGTCAACAGGACAGATGCTGCTGCAACCCACTCATTCAATACTCCCCACTGGAACAGACTGCCAGCAACCTGGCTGGCCTTAATAAGAAATGGCATTCAGGAGCAGCGGCGCGAGACTTGTTGCCAGAATCAAATGCTGTTCAGACGGTTTAAAAGCCAATCACACTGTGATTGTTTAATGCTAGAGTCAAATTGCTTGTTTTCGGCTCTGGAGAACAGACGGCCCAGACAACCGCGCCGAGATGTATTCAGCTGCAAACAGATTAGCATTTGTTTTGCTCCTTAGCATTTGTTTAGCCATGATAGTCCCATAGAGATGAAAAAACACATCTATAAAAGGAGTCCTGACTCAGAGGGCAGCACCGCTACCCCCCCCCCCCCCCCCCCCTCCCCCCCCT
>NW_019522366.1:1656-2073 GCF_002814215.2 Seriola lalandi dorsalis | reverse complement strand
CATTGTGTTTCGCTACAATGCCTTCTTGTGTGAAAAAGACTGGCATTAAAGGCGCTTGAATTTGGCAACTGGAGAAAAAAAAAAAAAAAAAGAAGAAGTCCAGATCTGCTGTATTTTAATGACACGGCTCGCTCAGAGAGAGAAATTAATGATACAGTTTATGGATAACATATGCTGCAACGTAAACTAAAAATAAATAGAACCACATGAGTGCTGGCATTTCCCTACAGACAAGCCTCCACACCAGCCCCCACATTTTCTCTAATCAGCCCCTGTGCACTACTACTGTACCATCGTCGTTCACATTTTACTACGCGGCGAAAGATGGAAGAGCGCCACTTCTGAGGTCAAGTGAACTTTAGTCAAGGCCGCGGCTTGTTTATTAAAAACAGATACAAGCATTTTTTTTAGCTGTGT
>NW_019522366.1:0-77 GCF_002814215.2 Seriola lalandi dorsalis | reverse complement strand
GGGTTGGGTGGGGGGTGTGTGTGTGTTGTTTTTATTTCACCATATTCAAACACATCACAGTCTGCAACACTATGGCG
>NW_019522365.1:1652-2206 GCF_002814215.2 Seriola lalandi dorsalis | reverse complement strand
GTCTGGGTCTGGACCAGTCAGAGTCTCATGTGTCTGGGTCTAGACCAGTCACAGTCTCAACTGGGTCTAGACCAGTCAGAGTCTCAGGTCTGGGTCTGGACCAGTCAGAGTCTCAGGTGTCTGGGTCTAGACCAGTCAGAGTCTCAGGTCTGGGTCTAGACCAGTCACAGTCTCAACTGGGTCTAGACCAGTCAGAGTCTCAGGTCTGGGTCTAGACCAGTCACAGTCTCAACTGGGTCTGGACCAGTCAGAGTCTCAGGTGTCTGGGTCTTTTATAAGAGGACTCTTATTGTGAAGTGAACCATAAAATAAACATAAAACATGTGAAAAACATGAATGAAACCTCCTCAGTTATATTTTAATGCTTTTTATTTATTTCATTTCCACCCTTATAACAGATTTATAAATGTTTAGATCAGGTTATTAATTTGATTGTTGAAACTATATAAAACATCAATAAACAATTATAAACAAGTTATACCACAGTTCTCATGCAGGATCACTATTTGGCAAGATCAAGTTAATGCTTATTACTCATTAATCTGACTAATGAG
>NW_019522364.1:0-551 GCF_002814215.2 Seriola lalandi dorsalis | reverse complement strand
TGACGTTTTTATGCCTTACTATACTATGACCTTTTTTCTCGTTTTTATGCCATGCTATTCTATGACATTTTTTGACGTTTTTATGTCTTACTATACTATGACATTTTTTGACCTTTTTATTCCATGCTATACTATGAGGTTTTTTTGACGTTTTCATGCCATGCTATACTGTTACGTTTTTTGACGTTTTTGTGTCTTAATATACTATGACGTTTTTTGACCTTTTTATTCCATGCTATACTATGAGGTTTTTTTGACGTTTTCATGCCATGCTATACTGTTACGTTTTTTGACGTTTTTGTGTCTTAATATACTATGACGTTTATTGACGTTTTTATGTCTTACTATACAATGACATTTTTTGACGTTTTCATGCCTTACTATACTATGACGTTTTTGTGTCTTAATATACTATGATGTCTTTTGACATTTTTATGCCTTACTATACTATGACGTTTTTTGACGTTTTCATGCCATACTATACTATGACGTTTTTGTGTGTTAATATACTATGATGTTTTTTGACGTTTTTATGTCTTACTATAGCATGA
>NW_019522363.1:0-961 GCF_002814215.2 Seriola lalandi dorsalis | reverse complement strand
TCATAGTATATTAAGGCATAAAACGTCATAGTATACTAAGGCATAAAAAGTGATAAAAACATCATAGTATTGTACGGCGTAAAAAGTGATAAAAACATCATAGTATAGTAAGACATAAAACGTCATAGTATATTAAGGCATAAAACGTCATAGTATAGTAAGGCATAAAAAGTGATAAAAACATCATAGTATAGTAAGACATAAAACGTCATAGTATATTAAGGCATAAAACGTCATAGTATAGTAAGGCATAAAAATTGTTAAAAACATCATAGTTTAGTAAGGCATAAAACGTCATAGTATAGTAAGGCATACAAAGTGTTAAAAACATCATAGTATAGTAAGGCATAAAAAGTGATAAAAACATCATAGTATAGTAAGGCATGAAAAGTGATAAAAACGTCTTAGTATAGTAAGGCATGAAAATGACATAGTATAGTAAGGCATAAAAAGTGATAAAAACATCATAGTATAGTGAGGCATATAATGTCATAAAACATCATAGTATAGTAAGGCATAAAAAGTCATGAAAACGATGAAGTAAATTCAGTTATGAAAATGACATAGTATAGTAAGGTATAAAAAGTGATAAAAACATGATAGTATAGTGAGGCATGAAAATGACATATTACAGTAAGGCATAAAAAGTGATAAAAACATCATAGTATAGTAAGGCATAAAAAGTGATAAAAACATCATAGTATAGTAAGGCATAAAAAGTGATAAAAACATCAGAGAAGGTAAGGCATAAAAATTGATGAAAATGTCATAGTAGAGTAAGGCATAAAAAGTGATAAAAAAACATCATAATATAGTAAGGCATAAAAAGTGATAAAAACATCATAGTATATTAAGGCATAAAACGTCATAGTATACTAAGGCATAAAAAGTGATAAAAACATCATAGTATAGTAAGGCGTAAAAAGTGATAAAAAAGTCATAGTATTGTAAGTCGTAAAAA
>NW_019522362.1:0-1051 GCF_002814215.2 Seriola lalandi dorsalis | reverse complement strand
CCCTCAAATCCAAAAAGTCGGCTCTGGCCAACCTGCTGGGCATTGCAGCACAGGGAGCTCTGGTCAGGTCACGTTTTCTGGACGTCTCGCAGATGGATGCCCCCTCTCAGTTTTTCTTTGGCTTGGAGAAGAGGAATGGTCAGAGGAAGGTGATTCATTCTTTACGGTCTGGCAGCGGCTCTGTGGTCTCAGACTCTGCTGGGATCAGGAGGCTAGCGGCCAGCTATTACACCGATCTGTATAAGAGTGAATTCACATCGAACTCTTCATTGTGCAGCAGCTTCTTCACTGGTCTCCCTCAGGTGGAAGCAAAGGACAATGACAAGCTGGAGTCTCTGTTAACTCTTCCTGAACTGTCTGCGGCTCTGATGAGTTTGCACAGTGGCAGAGCTCCAGGCTTGGATGGTCTACCTGTGGACTTTTATAAGGCGTTCTGGTCAGTACTGGGTGAGGACTTGCTGGAGGTGATCTCAGCCAGCCTAGAGACAGGACGGCTGCCTCTGAGCTGTAGGAGGGCGGTCATCACCCTGCTACCGAAGAAAGGTGACCTGCAAGAGCTGAAAAACTGGAGACCTGTTTCACTGCTCTGCACGGACTATAAGATTCTGTCCAAGGTCCTGGCCGCCAGACTGAGAGGGGTGATGGCTGCCGTTGTCCACACTGACCAGACTTACTGTGTGCCCGGCAGGCTGATAAGTGACAATGTCACTTTAATTCGTGATGTTTTGGAGGTCTCTGGCTCATTGGCTGTAGACACTGGTCTGATTTCAATAGACCAGGAAAAGGCTTTTGATCGGGTTGAACACCAGTACTTGTGGCAAGTCTTAGCTGCTTTTGGGTTCAGCCCAGGTTTCATAGCCAAGATCCAGGTTCTCTATGGTGACATTGCGAGCGTGTTGAAAATGAATGGGGGTCTGAGTGCTCCCTTTGGGGTCCAGAGGGGTGTCAGACAGGGCTGTCCTCTGTCTGGCATGTTGTACTCTCTGGCCATCGAGCCTCTGCTTCACAAGCTGAGAACTGGACTGAGTGGTGTTTGTTTCCCCAACTGTGA
>NW_019522361.1:0-969 GCF_002814215.2 Seriola lalandi dorsalis | reverse complement strand
ATGGCATAAAACATCATATTATAGTAAGGCATAAAAAGTCATAAAAACGTCATAGTATAGTAAGGCATAAAAAGTCATAAAAACGTCATGGTATAGTAAGGCATAAAATGTCATAGTATAATAAGGCATAAAAAGTCACAAAAACGCCATAGTATAGTATGGCATAAAAAGTCACATTATAGTAAGGCATAAAAAGTCATAAAAATGTCATAGTATAGTAAGGCATAAAAAGTCATAAAAACGTCATAGTATAGTAAGGCATAAAAATGTTATAGTATAATAAGGTATAAAAAGTCATAAAAACGTCATAGTATAGTAAGGCATATATCCATCCTAGCATAGTGAGGCCGAAAAAGTCATAAAAACGTCATAGTATGGTATGGCATGAAAAGTCATAAAAACGTCATAGTATAGTAAGGCATATATCCATCCTAGCAGAGTGAGGCCTAAAAAGTCATAAAAACGTCATAGTATGGTATGGCATGAAAAGTCATAAAAACGTCATAGTATAGTAAGGCATAAAAAAATCACAAAAACGTCATATTATAGTAAGGCATAAAATGTCATAGTATTGTAAGGCATAAAACGCCATTGTATAGTAAGGCATAAAAAGTCACAAAAACGCCATAGTATAGTATGGCATAAAAAGTCACATTATAGTAAGGCATAAAAAGTCATAAAAATGTCATAGTATGGTATGGCATGAAAAGTCATAAAAACGTCATGGTATAGAAAGGCATAAAATGTCATAGTATAGTATGGCATAAAACATCATATTATAGTAAGGCATAAAAATTCATAAAAACGTCATAGTATAGTAAGGCATAAAAAGTTAAAAATGTCATAGTATAGTAAGGCATAAAAAGTCATAAAAAAGTCATAGTATAGTAAGGCATAAAAAGTCATAAAAATGTCATAGTATAGTAAGGCATAAAAAGTCATAAAAATGTCATCGTATAGTAAGGCATA
>NW_019522360.1:0-701 GCF_002814215.2 Seriola lalandi dorsalis | reverse complement strand
GTGTGTGTGTGTGTGTGTGTGTGTGTGTGTGTTTCACAGGAGGCTGGAGAAGTGTGTGTTAGTTTTTCATTGTGTAAAAATAACTCATAACTGTAAAAAGTCTGTAAAACCATAACTGGAATTTCACATTATTTTAGGCAGATTTTTTCATACTGGACCTGCTGCTTTGAATTTCTGTTGATTTTTTAAATTAATCTTTTCATGTCACACACACTTTGATGACATTACATTTATTCTCTTTTTGTCAAACAAAACAGTTCTTGATCTACTGATTTACATCACAATTCAGGTAGTGTCAGAAAATCCCACATTCTTCATGCCTGAAGAAATCTACCTGAAGAACTCCACCTGGAGAAATCTACCTGGAGAACTCTACCTGAAGAAATCTACCTGAAGAAATCTACCTGGAGAACTCTTCCTGAAGAACTCTTCCTGAAGAAATCTACCTGGAGAAATCTACCTGGAGAACTCTACCTGAAGAAATCTACCTGAAGAAATCTACCTGGAGAACTCTTCCTGGAGAAATCTACCTGAAGAAATCTACCTGGAGAACTCTTCCTGGAGAAATCTACCTGAAGAAATCTACCTGGAGAACTCTTCCTGGAGAAATCTACCTGAAGAAATCTACCTGGAGAACTCTTCCTGGAGAAATCTACCTGAAGAAATCTACCTGGAGAACTCTTCCTGGAGAAATCTACCTG
>NW_019522359.1:0-577 GCF_002814215.2 Seriola lalandi dorsalis | reverse complement strand
TGAAAGCTGCTCCTCAGTCTGGGAAACGTTCGAGTTTGTGAAGATGAAACAACGTCACAGTCAGTGACAATGCTGCTAAACAACTGAGAAAATTAAACTTGTTTGTTATTGTTGTGTTGTTTGTTGTTGTTTGTTGTTGTGTTGTTTGTTGTTGTTTGTTGTTGTGTTGTTTGTTGTTGTTTGTTGTTGTGTTGTTATTGTTGTGTTGTTTGTTGTTGTTTGTTGTTGTGTTGTTTGTTGTTGTTTGTTGTTGTGTTGTTATTGTTGTGTTGTTTGTTGTTGTTTGTTGTTGTGTTGTTTGTTGTTGTTTGTTGTTGTGTTGTTATTGTTGTGTTGTTTGTTGTTGTTGTGTTGTTATTGTTGTGTTGTTTCATGTTTGTTGTTGTGTTGTTATTGTTGTGTTGTTATTGTTGTGTTGTTTGTTGTTGTTGTGTTGTTATTGTTGTGTTGTTTCATGTTTGTTGTTGTGTTGTTATTGTTGTGTTGTTATTGTTGTGTTGTTTGTTGTTGTTGTGTTGTTATTGTTGTGTTGTTTCATGTTTGTTGTTGTGTTGTTATTGTTGTGTTGTTATTGTTG
>NW_019522358.1:0-812 GCF_002814215.2 Seriola lalandi dorsalis | reverse complement strand
ACATAGTATAATATGGCATAAAAATGACAAAAAACATTATAGTATAGTATGGCATAAAAGGTCAAAAAAACATTGTATATTAAGGCATAAAATGTCGTAAGAACGTCATAGTATGTCAAAAAATGTCATAGTATATTAGCATAAAAATGTCAAAAAATGTCATAGTATAATATGGCATAAAAATGTCAAAAAACATCATAGTATAGTATGGCATAAAACGCCAAAAAAACATTTTATATTAAGGCATAAAATGTACTATGAACGTCATATTATGGTAAGGAATGAAATAACACAGTATAGTTAGGCATAAAAATGTCAAAAAATGTCATAGTATAGTATGGCATAAAACGTCAAAAAAACATTGTGATATATTAAGGCATAAAAGGTCATAAGAACGTCATAGTATGGTAAGGAATGTAACGACACAGTATAGTATGGTATAAAAATGTCAAAAAATGTCATACTATAATATGGCATAAAAATGCCAAAAAACATCATAGTATAGTATGGCAGAAAAGGTCAAAAAAACATCATTGTATATTAAGGCATAAAATGTCATAAAAACATCATAGTATGGTAAGGAATGAATCGACATAGTATAGTATGGTATGAAAATGTCAAAAAATGTCATAGTATAATACGGCATAAAAATGTCAAAAAATGTCATAGTATAATATGGCATAAAAATGGCAAAAAACATCATAGTATAGTATGGCATAAAATGTCATAAAAACATCATAGTATGGTAAGGAATGAATCGACATAGTATAGTATGGTATAAAAATGTCAAAAAATGTCATAGTATAGTATGG
>NW_019522357.1:0-791 GCF_002814215.2 Seriola lalandi dorsalis | reverse complement strand
CTCACTTTTTAGGCCTTAATAAACTATGATATCTGTATACCTTACTATAATATGACGTTTTGTGACGTTATCATGCTTTAATACACTAGGCCATTTTTTCACTTTTTTGCCATACTATACTATGTCGTTTTTTCACTTTTTTTGTCATACCATCCTATGTTGTTTTTCTCACTTCTTAGGCCTCAATATACTATGTCGTCTTTATACCTCACTATATTATGACGTCTTTTGATGTTTTTATGCCTTAATACACTGTGCCATTTTTTCATTTTTTTTGCCATACTATACTATGTCGTTTTTTCACTTTTTTTGGCATACTATCCTATGTTGTTTTTCTCATTTTTTAGGCCTTATTATGCTATGACATGTGTGTACCTTACGATATTATGACGTTTTTTGATGTTTTTATGCCTTAATATACTAGGCCATTTTTTCATTTTTTTGCCATACTATACTATGTTGTTTTTTCATTTTTTTGGCATACTATCCTATGTTGTTTTTCTCTTTTTTTAGGCCTTATTATGCTATGACATGTGTATACCTTACAATATTATGACGTTTTTTGATGTTTTTATGCCTTAATATACTAGGCCATTTTTTCATTTTTTTGCCATACTATACTATGTTGTTTTTTCATTTTTTTGGCATACTATCCTATGTTGTTTTTTTGTCATTTTTTAGGCCTTATTATGCTATGACATCTGTATACCTTACAATATTATGACGTTTTTTGATGTTTTTATGCCTTAATTTACTAGGCCATTTTTCCATTTTTTTCCCCATACTATACT
>NW_019522356.1:0-513 GCF_002814215.2 Seriola lalandi dorsalis | reverse complement strand
ATGTCAAAAAATGTCATAGTATAGTAAGGCATAAAAATGTCATAGTATAGTAAGTCATAAAAATGTCATAGTATAGTAAGACATAAAAATGTCATAGTATAGTAAGACATAAAAATGTCATAGTATAGTAAGGCATAAAAACGTCAAAAAAAGTCATAAAAATGTCATAGTATAGTAAGACATAAAAATGTCAAAAAATGTCCAAAAATGTCATAGTATAGTAAGACATAAAAATGTCAAAAAATGTCCAAAAATGTCATAGTATAGTAAGACATAAAAAATGTCAAAAAAAGTCATAAAAATGTCATAGTATAGTAAGACATAAAAACGTCAAAAAATGTCATAGTATAGTTAGTCATAAAAATGTCATAGTATAGTAAGTCATAAAAATGTCAAAAAAGTCATAAAAATGTCATAGTATAGTAAGGCATAAAAATGTCAAAAAAAAGTCATAAAAGGTCATAAAAGGTCATAGTCTAGTGAGGCATGAAAACGTCAAAAAATGTCGTAGTA
>NW_019522355.1:0-686 GCF_002814215.2 Seriola lalandi dorsalis | reverse complement strand
TACTTCTAGACTTACTAGGCTTGATTTTCATACTAGCCCACTTTAAGTTTTTATTAAGTCTCTCAAGTATTCTTTTCATACATGGCACCGTTGTAGTTATCAACGTCATGTCATCCATGTAGGCCCTAATTGGTGTAAGGCGCACCCCATCCTGCCGCCTCTCTCCACCTACAACCCACTTAGAAGCTCTGATGATTACCTCCATCGCCATTGTGAATGCCAATGGAGAAATCGTGCACCCTGCCGTGATGCCTATCTCTAGCCTCTGCCATCCTGTTGTGAAGCCTGCTGTGCTTAAGCACAGCCTAATATCTTGGAAATACAATTTTACTAAATTAACCACTACTCCAGGTACTTTAAAATAATCAAATGCCTCCCAAATAAGGCTATGTGGCACTGAACCAAACGCGTTTGCTAAATCCAAACATATGACATTCAAGTCTCTTTTCTCTGTCTTGGCTGCCTGAATCTGATGCCAAATCATGCTAGTGTGCTCTAAACATCCTGCGAACCCTGGTATTCCCGCCTTCTGTACTGCGGTGTCAATTAAGCTATTCCTTTCTAAATAGCTAGTTAATCTCCGTGCGACTACGCTAAAGAAGATCTTCCCCTCTACATTTAGGAGAGAGATCATTCGAAACTGACTCAGGTCTGAGGATTCCTTCTCCTTTGGGATAAAAACACCT
>NW_019522354.1:0-1326 GCF_002814215.2 Seriola lalandi dorsalis | reverse complement strand
CATAAAAACGTCATAGTATAATAAAGCATAAAAAGTCACAGTATAGCAAGGCATATAAAGTTATAAAAAAATCATGTTATAGTAAGGCATAAAAAGTGATAGTATAGTAAGGCATAAAAAGTTATAAAAAGTGATAGTATAGTACCGTATAAAAAGTCATAAAAAAACATAGTATAGTAAGTTATAAAAAGTCATAAAAAAGTAAAAGTATAGTAAGACATAAAAAGTCACAAAAAAGTCATAGTATAGTAAGGCATAAAAAGTCATAAAAATGTCATAGTATAGTAAGGCATAAAAAGTCATAAAAATGTCATAGTATAGTATGGCATAAAAAGTCATAGTATAGTAATTCATAAAAAGTCATAAAAACGTAAGGTATAACATGGTATAAAAAGTCATATTATAGTAAGTTATAAAAAGTCAAAAAAAAGTTATAGTATAGTACCGTATAAAAAGTCATAAAAAGTGATAGTATAGTACCATATAAAAAGTCATAAAAAAACATAGTATAGTAAGGCATAAAAAACTCATTGTATAGTAAGGCATAAAAAGTCATAAAAAGTCATAGTATACTAGGGTATAAAAAGTCATACAAATGTCATAGTATAATAAGGCATAAAAAGTCATAGTATAGTAAGGCATGAAAAGTTGTAGTATAATAAGGCATATGAAATGATAAAAAAGTCAAATTATACTAAGGCATAAAAAGTCATAAAAAAGTCATAGTATAGCAAGGCATAAAATGTCATAATTTAGTGAGGCTTAAAAAGTCATAAAAATATAATAATATAGTAAGGTATAAAAAATTCATAAAAAACTCATAGTATAGTATGGCATAAAAAATTCATAAAAACGTCATTGTATAGTAAGGTATAAAAAGTCATAAAAACATCATAGTATAGCAAGGCATAAAAAGTCATAAAAAAGTAATAGTATAGTAAGGCATAAAAAGTCATAAAAACATCATGCTATAGTAAGGCATAAAAAGTCATAGTATAGTAAGGCATAAAAAGTCATGAAAAGTCATAGTATAGTAAGGCATAAAAAGTCATAAATACGTAAGGTATAAAAAGGCATAAAACGTCATAGTATAGTAAGGCATAAAACGTCATAAGAACATCATAGTATAGTAAGGCATAAAAAGTCATAGTATAGTAAGGCATAAAAAGTCATAAAGACGTCATAGTATAGTAAGGCATGAAAAGTCGTAGTATAATAAGGCATAAAAAGTGATAAAAAAGTCATAGTATAGCAAGGCATAAAATTTTATAATATAGTGAGGCTTAAAAAGTCATAAAAATATGATAATATAGTAAGGTATAAAAA
>NW_019522353.1:0-1052 GCF_002814215.2 Seriola lalandi dorsalis | reverse complement strand
GTCGTTTTTATGACATTTTATGCCTTACTAAAATATGACTTTTTTATGACTTTTTATGTCTTACTATACTATGACTTTTTATGCCTTGCTATACTATGACTTTTATGTCTTTCTATACTATGTCGTTTTTATTACTTTTTATGCCTTACTAAACTATGACTTTTTTATGACTTTTTATGTCTTACTATACTATGACTTTTTATGCCTTGGTATACTATGTTGTTTTTATGACTTTTTATGCCTTACTAAAATATGACTTTTTATGCCTTACTATATTATGACTTTTTATGCCTTGCTATACTTTTTTTTCATGCCTTACTATACTATGACTTTTTATGACTTTTCATGCCATACTATACTATGACTTTTTATGCCTTACTATACTATGTCGTATTTTTGACATTTTATGCCATACTATACTATGACTTTTTATGCCTTATAGTATGTCGTTTTTTGACATTTTATGCCATACTATACTATGACTTTTTATGCCTTATAGTATGTCGTTTTTTGACATTTTATGCCATACTATACTATGACTTTTTATGCCTTATAGTATGTCGTTTTTTGACATTTCATGCCTTACTAAATTTTGACTTTATGACTTTTTATGTCTTACTATAATATGACTTTTTATGCCTTGCTATACTATGTTGTTTTTATGACTTTTTATGTCTTACTATTATGACTTTTTATGCCTTACTATACTATGTAGTTTTATTTTTTTTTACTTTTTATGCCTTACTATAATGACTTTTTTATGAATTTTTATGCCTTACTATACTATGTAGTTTTTTTTTACTTTTTATGCCTTACTATAATTACTTTTTTATGACTTTTTACACTTTAATATACTATGACTTTTTATGCCTTCCTATACTGTGTATTTTCATGCCTTACTATGCTATGACTTTTTTATGACTTTTTATGCCTTACTAAAAGTACTTTTAGTAAGGCATAAAAAGTCATAAAAAATTGACAGCATAATAAGTCAACTTAATTAATAGTTTAAGAAGGTATAGAAAGTCACAAAAAGTCATTGTACAATAAGG
>NW_019522352.1:0-724 GCF_002814215.2 Seriola lalandi dorsalis | reverse complement strand
AAGTACATGAAGTCAGGAAGTGCATTTACTTTGATACTGTAACAACAGGAAGTACTTTTACTGTGATACTGTAACTACAGGAAGTACTTTTACTGTGATACTGTAAGTACATGAAGTCAGGAAGTGCATTTACTGTGATACTGTAACAACAGGAAGTACTTTTAATGTGATACTGTAGCTACAGCAAGTAATGAAGTATTTTTACTTTGATATTGTAACTACAGGAAGTCAGGAAGTACTTTTACTTTGATACTGTAACTACAGGAAGTACTTTACTGTGATACTATAAGTACATGAAGTCAGGAAGTACATTTACTGTGATACTGTAGCTACAGCAAGTAAGGAAGTACTTTTACTTTGATACTGTAAATACAGGAAGTACTTTACTGTGATACTATAAGTACATGAAGTCAGGAAGTACATTTACTATGATACTGTAACTACAGGAAGTACTTTTAATGTGATACTGTAGCTACAGCAAGTAAGGAAGTACTTTTACTTTGATACTGTAACTACAGGAAGTCAGGAAGTACTTTTACTTTGATACTGTAACTACAGGAAGTACTTCTACTGTGATACTGTAGCTACAGGAGGTCAGGAAGTACTTTTACTGTAATACTATAAGTACATGAAGTCAGGAAGTACATTTACTATGAGACTGTAACTACAGGAAGTACTTTTACTGTGATACTGTAGCTACAGCAAGTAAGGAAGTACTTTTACT
>NW_019522351.1:0-773 GCF_002814215.2 Seriola lalandi dorsalis | reverse complement strand
CTATGTCGTTTTTATGACTTTTTATGCCTTACTATACTATGTCGTTTTTATGCCTCATTATACTATGTCATTTTTATCACTTTTTATGCCTTATTATACTATGTCGTTTTTATGCCTTACTATACTATGACGTTATTATGCCTTACTATGCTATGTCATTTATGCGACTTTTCATGCCTTACTATACTATGTCGTTTTTATGACTTTTTATACTATGTCGTTTTTATGACATTTTTATGCCTTATTATACTATGTCGTTTTTATCACTTTTTATGCCTTATTATACTATGTCGTTTTTATCACTTTTTATGCCTTACTATACTATGTCGTTTTTATGACTTTTTATGCCTTATTATACTATGTCGTTTTTATCAGTTTTTATGCCTTACTATACTATGTCGTTTTTATGCCTTACTATACTATGACGTCATTATGCCTTACTATGCTATGTCATTTATGCGACTTTTCATGCCTTACTATACTATGTCGTTTTTATGACTTTTTATACTATGTCGTTTTTATGACATTTTTATGCCTTATTGTACCATGTCATTTTTATTACTTTTTATACTATGTCGTTTTTATGACATTTTTATGCCTTATTGTACCATGTCATTTTTATTACTTTTTATACCTTACTATACTATGTCGTTTTTATGCCTTACTATACTATGTCGTTTTTATGACTTTTTATGCCTTACTGTACTATGTCGTTTTTATGCCTTACTTTACTATGACGTTTTTAAGCCTTACTATACTATGTCGTTTTTATG
>NW_019522350.1:0-887 GCF_002814215.2 Seriola lalandi dorsalis | reverse complement strand
GATATAAATGTCATAGTATGGTAAGGAATGAAATGAAATAGCATAATAAGACTTGAAAATGCCAAAAAACGTCATAGTATAGTATGGCATAAAACGTCAAAAACAAATCAAGGTATATTAAGGCATAAGAGGTCATAAAAAGATCATATTATGGTAAGGAATAAAAGGACACAGTATAGTAAGTCATGAAAATGTGAAAAACTTCATAGTATAGTATGGCATAAAAATGTCCAAAAACGTCATAGTATAGTATGGCATAAAAACGTCAAAAAACAACATAGTATATTAAGGCATAAAAGGTGATATAAATATCAAAGTATGGTAAGGAATGAAACGACACAGTATAGTAAGTCATAGAAAAGTGAAAAACGACATATTATAGAGTGGTATAAAAATGTGAAAAACGCCATAGTATAGTATGGCATAAAACGTCAAAAAAAAAAAAAAAAAAACATAGTATATTAAGGCATAAAAGGTGATATAAATATCATAGTATGGTAAGGAATAAATGGACACAGTATAATAAGACTTGAAAATGCCAAAAAAACGTCATGGTATAGTATGGCTTAAAAATGTGAAAAACGTCACAGTATAGTATGGCGTACAAATGTCCAAAAACGTCATAGTATAGTATGGCATAAAACGTCAAAAAAACAACATAGTATATTAAGGCATAAAAGGTGATATTAATGTCAAAGTATGGTAAGGAATGAAACGACACAGTATAGTAAGTCATAGAAAAGTGAAAAACGACATATTATAGAGTGGTATAAAAATGTGAAAAACGCCATAGTATAGTATGGCATAAAACGTCAAAAAAAAAAAAAAACATAGTATATTAAGGTATAAAAGGTGATATAAATATCATAGTATGGTAAGGAATAAAA
>NW_019522349.1:1464-2029 GCF_002814215.2 Seriola lalandi dorsalis | reverse complement strand
CGCGCCACGCCGTCCACGCCTCACACCTGTTCCTACAGTCGACATCGCCGCAAACGTAACAATAACTGCGTCTTTGGTGGGCGGGGTCACGATGCTGGCCGTCTCTCGCCTCCATCGGCTCAAACCTCCTCATGTACACCACCTCCTTTATTCCAGGTTTTACTGACGTGTTGGTGGCCTGATCCAAACCCCTCTACAGGAAGTTTGTATCTGTGCAGCTGGTCGATCAGCTGTTTGTGGTCCGGGCAGGTGAAGCAGAGTTTGTGTCGGTGTGATTAAAGGCCGTTAGCGGAGGTTAAACTGACCCACAGGAGGTTTCACCCTCTCTGTTCCCGGCCTGTTTGACCTCTGACGCCGGGCTCGGTGTTGTTTGTTGTTGTTGTGCTGCGGGTCAGATGAGTCTGGAGCTGTGTTTACTGACTGTGTGTGAGAGCACAAACATGGACTCAGGTGGATGTCTCACCTGTCTGATGCTGCTCTCACACCTGTGTTCCCTTTGAGGACTGAACACTGAATCATCCACACTGCTGCTTTCTCAGTGTTTATGTTTTTATTTATTATATTT
>NW_019522349.1:0-310 GCF_002814215.2 Seriola lalandi dorsalis | reverse complement strand
GGGGATTAGGCTAATACCTGGTTTTAGAGGGGAAATGGAAAATACCTGAGCCAGAACAGGATGAGAGGATGGAGGGACGGAGGAGAATACAGATGAAGAAGTGACTGTTAGTTTCACAGTGAAGGAATCAGATTTTAAAGTTTTAATCTGTAACTTTTCCACATTAAAATGTCTAAAAACATCTCGACTTGCGTTTTATATGTTGTTGAGTTCGTACATCATCACAAATGTTTCCATCAATTCTCAAACCAGAGAAATCTGTGATTTGAATCATGGTGACGTTTCATTGGTCGCCTGTTGATGACATCAT
>NW_019522348.1:0-1876 GCF_002814215.2 Seriola lalandi dorsalis | reverse complement strand
TTTTATGCCTTACTATACTATGACGTTTTTATGCCTTACTATACTATGACGTTTTTATGCCTCATCATTCTTTGATTTTTTTATGCCTTACTATACTATGACGTTTTTATGCCTTACTATAATATGACGTTTTTTATGCCTTACTATACTATGACGTTTTTATGCTGTACTATACTATGACGTTTTGATACCTTATTATACTATGACGTTTTTATACCTTACTTTACTATGACTTTTTAATGCCTAATTATATTATGCTTTTTTTATGCCTTACCATAGTATGACGTTTTTATGCCTTAATATAATATGACGTTTTTATGCCTTACTATACTATGACGTTTTTATGACTTACTATAATATGATGTTTTTATGCCTCATTATTCTTTGATTTTTTTATGCCTTACTTTACTATAACATTTTTATGCCTTACTATACTGTGACCTTTTTATGCCTTACTATATTCTATGACGTTTTCATGCCTTACTTTACTATAACGTTTTGATACCTTACTATACTATGACATTTTTATGCCTTACTTTACTATGACTTTTTATGCCTTACTATACTATGACGTTTTTATGCCTCACTATACTATGACGTTTTTATGCCTTATCATTCTTTGATTTTTTTATGCCTTACTTTACTATAACGTTTTTATGCCTTACTATATTATGACATTTTATGCCTTACTATACTATGACGTTTTTATGCCTTACTTTACTATAACGTTTTTATACCTTACTATACTATGACGTTTTGATACCTTACTATACAATGACGTTTTTATGCCTTACTTTACTATGACTTTTTATACCTTACTATACTATGACGTTTTGATACCTTACTATACAATGACGTTTTTATGCCTTACTTTACTATGACTTTTTATGCCTTACTATACTATGACGTTTTTATGCCTTACTATACTATGACGTTTTTATGCCAGACTATACTATGACGTTTTTATGCCGTACTATACTATGATGTTTTTATGCCAGACTATACTATGACGTTTTTATGCTTTACTATACTATGACGTTTTTATGCCTTACTTTACTATGACGTTTTTATGCGTTACTATATTCTATGACGTTTTTATGCCTTACTATATTTTATAACGTTTCTATGCCTTACTATACTATGACGTTTTTATACCTTACTATACTATGACGTTTTTATGCCTTACCATACATGACGTTTTTATACCTTATTATACTATTACGTTTTTATGCCTTATCATTCTTTGATTTTTTTATGCCTTACTTTACTATAACGTTTTGATACCCTACTATACTATGACGTTTTTATGCCTTGCTATACTATGACGTTTTTATGCGTAACTATATTCTATGACGTTTTTATGCCTTACTATACTATGACGTATTTATGCCTCAACATTCTTTGATTTTTTATGCCTTACTTTACTATAACGTTTTGATACCTTACTATACTATGACGTTTTTATACTTTACTATACTATGACGTTTTGATACCTTACTATACTATGTCGTTTTTATGCCTCAACATTCTTTGATTTTTTATGCCTTACTTTAGTATAACGTTTTGATACCTTACTTTACTATGACTTTTTATGCCTTACTATACTATGATGTTTTTATGCCTTACTATATTCTATGACATTTTTATGCCTTATTATTCTTTGATTTCTTTTTGCCTTACTTTACTATGACGTTTTTATACCTTACTATACTATGACGTTTTTATGCCTCACCATACTATGACGTTTTTATGCCTTATCATTCTTTGATTATTTTATGCCTTACTATACTATGACGTTTTTATGCCTTACTATACTATGACATTTTTATGCCTTACTATACTATGACGTTTTTATGCCTTACTATACTATGACGTT
>NW_019522347.1:0-587 GCF_002814215.2 Seriola lalandi dorsalis | reverse complement strand
CTCCCTCTCTCTCTCCCTCTGTCTCTCTCTATCTGTCTCTGTCTCTCCCTCCCTCTCTCTCTCCCTCTCACCCATCTTTCACCTCGCTTCACCTTCTCAGTGCCTCAGTGCCGCTGCAGTAAATTGGTCGTGTGCATTTGGATTCTCTTACAGTTTATTGGCTCGTTGCAGCAAATTGCTTCACAATAAACAAGAGTGGCCAGTGATGTGTTTGTGTTTGTGTTTGTGTTTGTGTTTGTGTTTGTGTCTGCTGCTGAAACACATCTTCATGTTCTCTTTGGGAGGGGGGGGGCAGAGAGGGAGAAAGGCACAAGGCCTTAAACCAACTTCCTGGTTCCTAACAAACAGATGATCAGGTTTGTCATTTCTTAGCGATCACATGACTGAAGTAACTGCATCATCTTTGTGAGCAGCAGAGTTTCCTCTGGAGAATCAGCTGAGCACAACAGCACAACCTGGTCAACCAACAAGAGTAAACCAGAGCATGAAAACATCACCGAGATCCAAGTGTGTAGTGTGGCGCTATGACCATGACGTCTTATTAGCGTGCAGATATCTTCAGTGTGGGACTGGAGGATATGACAATG
>NW_019522346.1:0-511 GCF_002814215.2 Seriola lalandi dorsalis | reverse complement strand
TTTTATGCGACACTACACTATGACATTTTTTGACATTTTTATGCCTTATTATACTATGTCATGTCATGCCTTACCATACTATGACGTTTTTATGACCTTTTGTGCCTTAATATACTATAATGTTATTTTGACGTTTTATGCCATACTATACTATGATGTTTTTTTGACATTTTTATGCGGCACTACACTGACATTTTTTGACATTTTTATGCCTTATTATACTATGTCATGTCATGCCTTACCATACTATGATGTTTTTATTACCTTTTATGCCTTAATATACTATGATGTTATTTTGACATTTTATGCCATACTATACTATGACGTTTTTTGACATTTTAATAACATACTAAACTACGACGTTTTTTGGCATTTTTATGCAACACTACACGATGACATTTTTTGACATTTTTATGCCTTACTATACTATGTCATGTCATGCCTTACCATACTGTGCCTTTTTATGACCTTTTATGCCTTAATATACTATGATGTTATTTTGACATTTTAT
>NW_019522345.1:0-719 GCF_002814215.2 Seriola lalandi dorsalis | reverse complement strand
TGCCTTACTATACTATGACGTTTTTTGGCTTTTTTTTTGCCTTACTATACTATGACGTTTTTTGCCTTACTATACTATGACGTTTTTTGGCTTTTTTTTGCCTTACTATACTATGACGTTTTTGGGCATTTTTTTGCCTTACTATACTGTGACTTTTTATGCCTTACTATACTGTGACGTTTTTTGTCATTTTTCTTGCCTTACTATACTGTGACTTTTTATGCCTTACTATACTGTGACTTTTTTTGCCTTGCTATATTAGGACGTTTTTTGGCTTTTTTTTGCCTAACTATACTGTGACGTTTTTTCTCATTTTTTTTGCCTTACTATACTATGACTTTTTTTGCCTTACTATACTATGACTTTTTATGCCTTACTATACTATGAGGTTTTTTCTCATTTTTTTTGACTTACTATACTATGACTTTTTTTGCCTTACTATACTGTGACTTTTTATCCCTTACTATACTGTGACGTTTTTTGGCGTTTTTTTTGCCTTACTATACTATGACGTTTTTTGACATTTTTTTTGCCTTAGTATACTGTGACGTATTTTGGCGTTTTTTTGCCTTACTATATTATGACGTTTTATGCCTTACTATACTATGACTTTTTTTGCCTTACTATACTATGACTTTTTATGCCTTACTATACTGGGACGTTTTTTGTCATTTTTTTTGCCTTACTATACTATGACTTTTTATGCCTTACTATACTAT
>NW_019522344.1:0-1043 GCF_002814215.2 Seriola lalandi dorsalis | reverse complement strand
CGTTGAGTCTGACAATAAAGATGAACTGAACTCACCGCTCATCACTGAAAATGAACAGGAACAGGAACAGGAATTACATTTAGCAGGTGAGTTCATGTTACAGTAATGTCACCGTAGATGAAGCAACGGATTCATTTGATGTTACGTCGGGTTCGGAGTGAGAATTCAACAGTTTCTGTGCAAAAATAGACAGAAAATCCACAGAGTTTTGATGGGGGTTTGAGCTTGAATTTTGAAAGATGTGGTGATTTACATTCTCTATCAAAGCAATGAGAATTGTTTCCATAGTTTGGTCCACACTGACAGTGGGAAGAGTTCTGAAAAAGTGAACTCAGTAAAGAGAAACATGAGCGTGTAAATCACTGATTAATTATTGTAGATGCAACAGTTCATTGTTTTATTTATACTGAGGTACAACAACACTGACCTTAACCACAGCCCATAATGATGCCAAATGATCGTTAATTTTAGTGAACAGATGTGATTTTTAATTTATTTTTTGAACTGTTCACAGACCGGCTCAGGTGTGACTGCACCTCTGCCTCCAGCTGACAGCGGTGCAGGTCGGCGTGCAGCTCTGTGGAGCTCTGCCCTCCAGCGGCTGCACACACACACACACACACACACACACACACACACACACACACACACACACACACACACACAAGCTCCCTGCTCTCTGCGGCTGGTCTCCATTATTCCATCTTTAAATGATTATTGTCCTGTTGAAGTGTTGAAGGGTAGAAATCGTGAAATATACAGTGATGATGATGATGATGATGATGATGATGATGATGATGATGATAAATTCTTTCATATGACACGAAACCCAAGTTTTCATTTTCCCTCTAATCTTAAATAAATATCAGTTTTCCTCAGATCTTGATTTCAGTGTCTGCAGCATTAAGATTTTTGCAAGATTCTGTAAACGTTCCCAGTGAGGTTATAATTAATTACTGAGTCATATATTTTTTTTTTTACAGTTATGCTGTTTCCAAAATACATGTAAATCAAAAGTTTGTGCTGGACTTGTCTTCATTAGT
>NW_019522343.1:0-678 GCF_002814215.2 Seriola lalandi dorsalis | reverse complement strand
ACATAGTATACTATGGCAAAAAGTGAAAAAACGACATGATATAATAAAGCATAAAAACATCAAAAAATGTCATAGTATAGTAAGATTTAAAGACATAATAGTATAGTACGGCCTAAAATGTGAAAAAAAACGACATAGTATAGTATGGGAAAAAAAGTGAAAAAACGACATAGTATACTATGGCAAAAAGTGAAAAAACGACATGGTATAATAAAGCATAAAAATATCAAAAAAATTTAATAGTATAGTAAGATTTAAAGACATAATAGTATAGTAAGGCCTAAAATGTGAAAAAAAACTACATAGTATAGAATGGCAAAAAAAAAAAAACTACATAGTATAGAATGGCAAAAAAAGTGAAAAAACGACATAGTATACTATGGCAAAAAGTGAAAAAACGACATGTTATAATAAAGCATAAAAACATCAAAAAATCTCATAGTATAGTATGGTATAAAGACATAATAGTATAATAAGGCCCAAAATTCGAAAAAAAAACTACATAGTATAGTATGGCAAAAAAAAGTGAAAAAACGACATAGTATACTATGGCAAAAAGTGAAAAAACGACATGATATAATAAAGCATAAAAACATCAAAAAATCTCATAGTATAGTAAGATTTAAAGACATAATAGTATAGTATGGCAAAAAAAGTGAAAAAAAACTACATAGTATA
>NW_019522342.1:0-2461 GCF_002814215.2 Seriola lalandi dorsalis | reverse complement strand
GGACCTGGACTGTGCAGTAAATCCAGGGTGTAATATTTAATGTAATACAGCCCAATAAAAAGAGCATGGTGTACTCAGCAGAACCCTTCATTTGGAGAAAGGTTAAAAAATGTTTATCTACCGATAAAGTAATTAGCTCCGACTCGTCGTCTGTGCCAGGAGGTTTCAAACAGCAGCTTCTTATTCACCCGCAGCCTTAGTCATCACTCGTCATCGGCGGCGGCGGCGGCGGTACCTCCACGAGAAAGTCATTCTTCAAATAAATGCGACTCTTTCAGTGGCTCCCAGGATCCTCATTCTCCTCTATCTCACTCTGACAAGCACCTTCTGCCAGATTCCCTCTCTTCTCGTAATGAATGGGCCGACAGTGACGGGGCACTTCCTCTCTGGATATTACACAACATCTATTTTATTTTATTTAACCGCTCATTCGTCCGTAGAGGTTACCGAAGACCGGCTATGTGAAATTATGCCAAGATTAAATGTGTTATTCTGTTTTATATCCTTTTCTTTTTTTTACCAATGTCACCCAGAGGAGGAGCCGGAGCCTCCGTCTTCACGCTGCTGCGATGAGCTCAGCGTGGGCGGAGGGATACGTCACCAGCGCTCAGAAGGCGTGGTTAGGAGGGAGCGGGACGCCGTACGATGGTGTAGAGAGTGTGAAACTGAGACCATCACGGCTGGAAGTTGTTTGATACCCACTCCATTCATCCATTCATCTATCTATCCATCCATTCATCGATTCATCCATCTAATCTAATCCATCTTATAAAACATGTCAATATAAGCATTTTTTGGATGATTTTGTTAAACAATTCCCACTGTTTCCAGTAGCTGTGAGCTAACTGCTAACCGCTAACCGCTAACTGCTAAGTCACAGAGTTTTGGTGAATAGACTAAAATCAAACTGTGTCAAACTGAACAGATATTAAAACAGATCAAATATATATTGATATGAAGAACTTTATCTTACTGTTCATTTATTCTTAAATGATGATCAGCTGTTAGTTCAGTCTAGCTCATGTGCATGTTGCTAACTCTCTGGTGAGACGGTTTCTTCATGTGTGTTTTCAGTCCTTTACGGGGCCACCAGGTGTGACCCACCTGTCTGTCAGTCAGTGTGTTGGCTGAATGGGGAGCAGCTATTTCTGTGTCCGCTCTGCTTTCATTAATGTTTCTCTGCTGGGAGACAAACTAATGAGTCCCGGCTCTCTGATCGCTACATCACAACTTTTCAGACACTTTTTTGTGCCACATCACAGCGGGCGCTCCACATCACACGCTGTGAGCCACATTCAGCAGGTCACTTCAGAGACAAGCCAGATTTCACTGTCAAAACAGACCGCTCCCATTTAAACACATGGGAGATTTAAGACACAGTGAAGTGTAATAATCCATTATGATGAAATTATTTCCTGCAGATGTTACAGATGTTGTGGCTGTTACGGGACACGGAGGGAACGACGTAAAAGAACTGAACAAAAACATACTTTCCAATTACTGAGACTATGAGCTTCCAGATGTGATACGACCGGACCAGACTTTAACATCTGGGGACAAATAAACAACAGCTGGTCACAGAGGGAGGAAACAGCTGCTGACTGGCCAACATCTGTCTCCTTACACCCTGAGACGTGTGTGTCAGGGTCATTACCTGTAGCTGGTCTGGAACAACACAGCATTTTAAAGATTATTACAAATGATTTATTTTGTCATTTAAAGTCAGAGTATTTTTTTTGGGTGAATATTTACACATATAATTGAAGTTCTTTAATTGTACTTCACTATTTACATCTGGCTCTTTAACATTGTTTCTATTTCTTCATTTGTTCTTACATCAACTTTGTTTCTTTTCAACATGGTTCAATATTTTATGCTTGTTTTCTGACTGTTTTCTGACTGTTTTCTAAGTGATCCAATAAAAATAAAGCAGATTTCAGGTAAAAACACTCCAAATCCTGCAAGGTTTGGATGGTGGGTCCAGGTGGGCGGGGCTTGGTGACTGCTTTGTTGTGACATCACAAAGTTCCAGAAGTCCTGACGGCTGGTTTTAAGGCTCAGTTTCTGAATACAGGCTGTGTGCATTTCTCTGTGGACTGAGGCTTTGATACTTTCACAGTATTAATATAGAAGCTAGAGCTGATCTATAATCTATAATCACACTACACATGGACACAGACCTTTACACTGGAGGAGCTTTGAATTAAATCTACAGATGCATCTTTACGTTGCACTAACCACTGCATTTAACCACTGTGACGTACTGAACGCACTGACTGTATTTAAAATATTAGTGCTGATAAAATCCATTTCTTTATGCACCTGCTTCCTGTTTCTTCTTCTTCTACTCTGGAGCGATGACTGGACAGTTTCACTGTGTCGCTGCAGGAGAATAAATCACTTTAAGAGAAGGGGGAGGAGTGTGTGTGTGTGTGTGTGGGGGGGGGGGGGGCTTCCAATG
>NW_019522341.1:0-1612 GCF_002814215.2 Seriola lalandi dorsalis | reverse complement strand
TATATTAAGGCGTAAAAGGTAATAAAAAGATCATAGTATGGCAATGCATAAGACAAAATAATATAGTAAGGCATAAAATTGCCAAAAAACATCAAAAAAATATTATGGCATAAAAATATCAAAAAACGTCATAGTATAGCATGGCATAAAACGTCAAAAAATCATCATATTATATTAAGGCATAAAAGGTCATAAAAACATCATAGTATGGCAAAGCATGAGACAAAATAATGTAATAAGGCATAAAAATGCCAAAAAACGTCAAAATATGCTATTGCATAAAAATATCAAAAAACTTCATAGTATAGTATGGCATAAAATGTCAAAAAATCATCATATTATATTAAGGCATAAAAGGTCATAAAAACATCATAGTATGGCAAAGCATGAGACAAAATAATGTAATAAGGCATAAATATGCTAAAAAACATCAAACTATGTTATCGCATAAAAATATTAAAAAAAAGTCATAGTATAGTATGGCATAAGACGTCAAAAAATCATCATATTATATTAAGGCATAAAAGGTCATAAAAACATCACAGTATGGTAAGGCATGAGATGAAATAATATAATAAGGCACAAATATGCTAAAAAACATCAAACTATACTATGGCATAAAAATGCCAAAAAATGTAATAGTATAGTATGGCATAAAATGTCAAAAAAACATCTTGGTATATTAAGGCGTAAAAGGTAATGAAAACATCATAATATGGCAAGGCATAAGACAAAATAATATAGTACAGCATAAAATTGCCAAAAAATATAAAAAAAATAGTATGGCATAAAAATATCAAAAAACGTCATAGTATAGTATGGCATAAAAGGTCAAAAAATTATCATATTATATTAAGGCATAAAAGATAATAAAAACATCATAGTATGGCAAAGCATGAGACAAAATAATGTAATAAGGCATAAAAATGCCAAAAAACGTCAAAATATGTTATTGCATAAAAATATCAAAAAACTTCATAGTATAGTATGGCATAAAATGTCAAAAAATCATCATATTATATTAAGGCATAAAAGGTCATAAAAACATCATAGTATGGCAAAGCATGAGACAAAATAATGTAATAAGGCATAAAAATGCCAAAAAATATAAAAAAAATAGTATGGCATAAAAATATCAAAAAACGTCATAGTATAGTATGGCATAAAACGTCAAAAAAACATCTTAGTATATTAAGGCATAAAGGGTCATAAAAACGTCATAGTATGGCAAAGCATAAAAAAAATAATATAGTAAGGCATAAAAATGCCAAAAAAGGTCAAAATATGTTATTGCATAAAAATATCAAAAAACGTCATAGTATAGTATGGCATAAAACGTCAAAAAATCATCATATTATATTAAGGCATAAAGGGTCATAAAAACGTCATAGTATGGCAAAGCATGAGACAAAATAATGTAATAAGGCATAAAAATGCCAAAAAACGTCAAAATATGATATTGCATAAAAATATCAAAAAACGTCATAGTATAGTATGGCATAAAACGTCAAAAAAACATCTTAGTATATTAAGGCATAAAGGGTCATAAAAACGTCATAGTATGGCAAAGCATAAAAAAAATAATATAGTAAGGCATAAAAATGCCAAAAAA
>NW_019522340.1:0-474 GCF_002814215.2 Seriola lalandi dorsalis | reverse complement strand
GACACTTTTATCCAAAGCGACTTAGAATGAGGGACATCACTAAAGCTTCAGAGCAGTAGGAGACCTTGGTGTAGGAACTAAGTACAGTACTACATCTATTCAATGAGTGAAGAAGATCAGGTGAAGAAGTGCAGAGAAAGTTCACAGTAAGAGCCAGTTAGACATGTTAGGGTGTTGGAGGTGTGAGGAGAAGAGATGAAGATAGAGAGGGACACCCTGCTCTGATAGACTTTAGTAGCTTGTTCCACCATCAGGGAACCACAGACCAGAACAGTCTGGACTGAGACTGTCTTGTGTGCAGGGATGTTGATACCAGACCACATTCATTAGAGGAACACAGTGACGTGTGATCAAAGACCAGACGAGCTGCTGCATTCTGGACCATCTGTAAGGGTTTCCGGTCCACCAGAAGAACATTACAGTTGTCGAGGTGAGAGACCAAGAGCTGGGTGGAGTACTGAGTCAGGTCCGATT
>NW_019522339.1:0-1074 GCF_002814215.2 Seriola lalandi dorsalis | reverse complement strand
ATGTCATAGTATAGTAAGGCATAAAGTGGCATAAAAACGTCATAGTTTGGTAAGGCATAAAATGTCATAAAAATGTCATAGTATAGTAAGGCATAAAGCGGCATAAAAACGTCATAGTTTGGTAAGGCATAAAATGTCATACAAACGTCATAGTATAGTAAGGCATAAAATGTCATAGTATACTAAGGCATAAAAACTTGATAGTTTGGTAAGGCATAAAATGTCATAAAAACGCCATAGTATAGCAAGGCATAAAATGTCATAAAAACGTCATAGTATAGTAAGGCATAAAGTGGCATAAAAACGTCATAGTTTGGTAAGGCATAAAATGTCATACAAACGTCATAGTATGATAGGGCATAAAAACGTCTAAAAACGTCTTAAGATAATAAGGCATAAAATATCATAGTATAGTAAAGCATGGAAAATGTCAAAAAACGTCGTGGTATAGTAAGGCATAAAATGTCATAAAAACGTCATAGAATATTAAGTCATAAAATGTCATAAAAACGTCATAGTATAGTAAGGCATAAAATGTCATAGTACAGTAAGTCATAAAAACGTCATAGTTTGGTAAGGCATAAAATGTCATAAAAATGTCATAGTATAGTAAGGCATAAAGTGGCATAAAAACGTCATAGTTTGGTAAGGCATAAAATGTCATACAAACGTCATAGTATAGTAAGGCATAAAATGTCATAGTATACTAAGGCATAAAAACTTGATAGTTTGGTAAGGCATAAAATGTCATAGTATAACAAGGCATAAAAATGTCATAAAAACATCATATTTTGGTAAGGCGTAAAATGTCATAAAAATGTCATAGTATACTAAGGCATAAAAACTTCATAGTTTGGTAAGGCATAAAATGTCATAAAAACGCCATAGTATAGCAAGGCATATAATGTCATAAAAACGTCATAGAATATTAACGCATATAACGTCATAAAAACGTCATAGAATATTAAGGCATAAAATGTCTTAAAAACGTCATAGAATATTAAGGCATAAAATGTCATAAAAACATCATAGTATAGTAAGGCATAAAATGTCATAGTATAGTAAGTAATAAAA
>NW_019522338.1:0-619 GCF_002814215.2 Seriola lalandi dorsalis | reverse complement strand
GAAATATAATTGCTGTACAAAAACAGTCATAGTCATATTGTCTCAGAATCAGCTAATGCTAGATGACAATGGTGATGGTGATATAGTGCATGTGAGCTGACTTTTAAAAAACATTTGATGCTGATATGATGTATATGATGCATGATACACACCACACATAAAATCAAATCAACACTGAAAATGAAACAGCGAGCAAACATCTGCTGATTTCAGGACACAGATTAATTATCAACTTTGTCTATAAAAGGTGTGATACGTTTAGGCTTCGATAGTATCGAATTATACAATATTTCCACATGGAATATATATATATATATATATATATATGTATACACACAGTACTGTGCAAAAGTTTTAGGCAGTTGTGAAAAAATGCTGTAAACTAAGAATGCTTGAGTGAGTGAACGAAAGAAAAATCTAAATCACATCAATATTTGGTGTTACTACGCTTTGCCTTCAAACCAGCATAGATACACTTGCACAAAGTCAGGGATTTTGTAGGATTATAGTCAGGTGTATGACCAACCAATTATACCAAACAGGTGCTAATGATCATCAATTTCACATGTAGGGTGAAACAGTCACTACCTGAAACAGAAATAGCTGTGTAGGAGGCTTA
>NW_019522337.1:0-1276 GCF_002814215.2 Seriola lalandi dorsalis | reverse complement strand
TAGAGGCCCTTTAAAATGCGTGGCGAGAAACGCTCTTGCTGGTTTATTAAATCATAACTGCCGGTGAAGATGTAAAGCTTCAGTGAAGCGTGACAGATCAAATGAACATGAACAGTAATGTATACCGGGGTGAGATACTACAAAGCATGCACTCTCACAAATTACAAAAAAAATAAATAAATAAATAAAAAATTCTAGGATACCTGAAATCAAAACCTACAGCACTAACTTCTCAGTACCTCAGTGTAGTCTGTAAAAACACGTTTGTGTCCAAAACACAGCACAATTTTGAACTTTTGAACCATTAGAGGAAGAGAGGAGTGTGTGTGTGTGTGTACTTGTGTTTAGAATTATTTTACACGCATGTAAAATGACATCATGTCGTGTGCCAACAAAGGATTGGCCCTTCAATGACCTTTCTGTGTTAGTTACAGTAGTGGGTTATAGTTAGTTTCAGTGTTGTATGGAAAGCAGGTGCCATAACTTCAGGCCTGATTGACTATAATTCTTACTGTCAATGTGACAGTGATTCTCCATAAAGACATACAGATCCCAGCTGAGAGTAAATAAGACAAGCGTAGGACATTTATAATTAAACTGCTCATTAGCACCGGCAGAGTTGTTTTGGCTTTTCAAATTCACTTCAACAATGGATGCTCATACTCTTGACTCATAGTCCAGACTCACTCCATTTCAGATTTTAAACAGTTGTGTGGTGCTCCATCCTCATGGACTCCTGCCCGTTGGTAAAAAAAAAACTGGCTAATGGGCAGTGTATAATTCCTTCTGCTTGTTTATACTGGTCAGTCCAAAACCTTGGACTTCTATCTGCCTATGGACTGTAGTAGTAAGCCAGGGTATACCTGGGTTATACAACTCACATTATATAACCCAAACCGCCTGTTCAACATCAGTAATCTTAACCATCAAGATGATCTGTAAGAATCATACTGGGCACTCATGTATTTTTATTAAAAAAAAAAAAAAAAAAAACTTGTTTAATGTTCACAATCTTTTTGGTCATTAAAGTGTTACATCCAACTTTTGCTTTGTATGTATTTTTCGTTGATGTTTTTAATAGTGTAAGATAGTGTTATATAACCAAAGGTCTTTGGGTTTTTACCAAAACAGGCTAAGATACTATTAATAAAATACTTTTTTTAACATGAAAGGTAAGTTAAATATACAAGAAATCTATATAAAATGACATGTAAAAACCAAAAATTAACAGTAGATTGTTTCAATTTTAAACCCCCTACCGAGGTTTTCAACAGTT
>NW_019522336.1:1770-2372 GCF_002814215.2 Seriola lalandi dorsalis | reverse complement strand
GTTTGAAGCCTCTATACAATCAGCAGAAGTAAGAAAACTACATTTAGTAACTTCCACTTGTAGTTTGATTCAGCTCTTCTACACACGACTTTCCTCTTACACAGTTAGTGACAGTTTGCAAGTATAAACACAAAGAGAATATAAACTAGTGAGTTTAACGTCCACGACCACCTCTGTCGTCTCATTGAGACACTTAATACTTTAAGGAGGGAGAGAGGAGGAGTCAAAGAGACAGACCGGGGACTTCCTGCTCTGCGCTCATGTGGTACGAGCCCTAACCACTCAGCTGTCCAGTCGCCGCAGCAACCAGTCTTTTGTGAGAGACATAAAAGCTTGAAGGAATCAGGACTGGGGTGTTTACTGACGGATTTTATGTTGTCGAATAAAGGGTGAAAACAGACTTTATTTCAGCCATTTAAAAAAAAATAGAAACCCAGAGACTTCAGGACGACGGAACAGGAAGTGCATAAATGCAACTCACTTCCTGGTTTCAGGACTCATTCCTGCAGCTCTCTGTGAGGAGAACCAAGACTCAGCACAGGTCAGGTTCAGATTCTGTAGCGACAACACACACACACACACACACACACACACACACACAC
>NW_019522336.1:0-322 GCF_002814215.2 Seriola lalandi dorsalis | reverse complement strand
GTGTGTGTGTGTGTCTGTGTGTTCTCTCAACAATATCCTCTCACTTCATTTCCTCCTCTGTCACACACACATCCATCATCTCCGTATCTCCCTCTGTTTCTTCTTTCATACTCATTTTCATTTTATTTCCATTTCAGCTCAATATTCACCTCGTCTTCGCTCTCATCATGTTTCACACTCGTCTAACTCGGCCGCGCTTCTAATTTGTCTTCCTCTGTCTCCCTGCTGTCCGTAACAAATACAGACAGACAGACACACACACACACACACACACACACACACACACACACACACACACATACACACACACTCGTAAACCTGC
>NW_019522335.1:0-1130 GCF_002814215.2 Seriola lalandi dorsalis | reverse complement strand
CCTTTTAATGCCTTACTATACTATGACCTTTTTATGCCTTACTATACTATGAGGTTTTTTGACGTTTTTATGCCTTACTATACTATGAGGTTTTTCATCTTTTTATGCCTTACTATACTATGATATTTTTTTCACCTTTTTATGCCTTACCATACTATGATATTCCTCTCACCTTTTTATGCCTTACTATACTATGATATTTTTTTCACCTTTTTATGCCTTATTATACTATGACATTTTTTTCACCTTTTTATGCCTTACTATACTATGACGTTTTTTCACCTTTTTATGCCTTATTATACTATGATATTTTTTTCACCTTTTAATGCCTTATTATACTATATTTTTTTCACCTTTTTATGCCTTACGTTTTTTCACCTTTTTATACCTTACTATTCTATGACCTTTTTATGCCTTACTATACTATGACGTTTTTTCACTTTTTTATGCCTTACCATACTATGACGTTTTTTTCACATTTTCATGCCTTACTAAACTATGACGTTTTTTCACCTTTTTATAGCTTATTATATGATGACGTTTTTATGCCTTACAATACTATGACGTTTTTTCACCTTTTTATGCCTTATTATACTATGATATTTTTTTCACCTTTTTATGCCTTACGTTTTTTCACCTTTTTATGCCTTACTATATTATGATATTTTTTTCACCTTTTTATGCCTTACCAAACTATGATATTCTTTTCACCTTTTTATGCCTTATTATACTATGATATTTTTTTCACCTTTTTATGCCTTACGTTTTTTCACCTTTTTATGCCTTACTATACTATGACTTTTTTTGACGTTTTTATGCCTTACTATACTATGACGTTTTTTCACCTTTTTATGCCTTATTATACTATGATATTTTTTTCACCTTTTTATGCCTTATTATACTATATTTTTTTCACCTTTTTATGCCTTACGTTTTTTCACCTTTTTATGCCTTACTATACTATGATATTTTTTTGACGTTTTTATGCCTTACTATATATGATATTTTTTTCACCTTTTTATGCCTTACGTTTTTTCACCTTTTTATGCCTTACTATACTATGACCTTTTTATGCCTTACTATACTATGACGTTTTTTCACTTTTTTATGCCTTACTATACTATGACGTT
>NW_019522334.1:0-1382 GCF_002814215.2 Seriola lalandi dorsalis | reverse complement strand
CAGAAAAAACTGTGAAAAAGGGGAAGAAAGATAAAAAGGGGAAAAAGAGTGTGAGTACTTCCAGCGGCTCGTTGTTAAGATTCAAACTGCTTCAGAGCTGAAGTTCGACCTCTGTGGCTCAACGTGTCTCATCTGTTGTGTGAATGTGTTTCTCCAGTTCTTTGAGGAACTCGCCACAGATAGCAAACCTGAGAAGGCACAAGAGGCGGCTATGAAAGAGACGCAAGGCAAACAGGTAACCTTCCCTCCGGACTGACTCTGACACTGACTCTGACACTGACTCTAACACTGACACTGACTCTGACACTGACTCTGACTCTGACTCTGACTCTGACACTGACTCTGACACTGACTCTGACTCTGACTCTGACTCTGACACTGACTCTGATTCTGACTCTGACTCTGACTCTGACTCTGACACTGACACTGACTCTGACTCTGACACTGACTCTGATTCTGACTCTGACTCTGACTCTGACTCTGACTCTGACTCTGACACTGACTCTGACACTGACTCTGACTCTGACACTGACACTGACACTGACTCTGACACTGACACTGACTCTGACTCTGACTCTGACACTGACTCTGACACTGACACTGACACTGACTCTGACATTGACTCTGACACTGACTCTGACACTGACTCTGACACTGACTCTGACTCTGTCACTGACTCTGACTCTGACTCTGACACTGACTCTGACTCTGTCACTGACACTGACTCTGACTCTGACACTGACTCTGACTCTGTCACTGACACTGACACTGACTCTGACACTGACACTGACTCTGACACTGACACTGACTCTGACTCTGACACTGACTCTGACACTGACACTGACACTGACTCTGACATTGACTCTGACACTGACTCTGACACTGACTCTGACACTGACTCTGACTCTGTCACTGACTCTGACTCTGACTCTGACACTGACTCTGACTCTGACTCTGTCACTGACACTGACTCTGACTCTGACTCTGACTCTGACACTGACTCTGACTCTGACTCTGACTCTGACTCTGACACTGACTCTGACACTGACTCTGACTCTGACTCTGACACTGACTCTGACTCTGAGCATTGAACTGGATAATGTGTAATGTAAAGTTCTGTTTTCACGGGAAGATAACGAGCTGAAAATGTTGTTTTCGTTCTTCAGCCTCAGAAGAAGAAGAAAGACCGGCGGAAAGGAAAAGGTGGAGATGCAGATGAGGGCGATGATGACGACGATGTCATGGTGAAGCTGAAAAAGCTCTCGGTGCAAGCAAGTGACGAGGAGGAGGAGCCAGGTACGGCGCCGCAGCTCTGATCCTCACGGCTGAATATCTGTGATCTGTTCCGCGTCGGCTCATTGTTCATTGTGCTTCTCTTTCCA
>NW_019522333.1:0-860 GCF_002814215.2 Seriola lalandi dorsalis | reverse complement strand
CCTTACTATACTATGACGTTTTTATACCTTACTATATTTTATGACGTTTTATGCCTTACTATACTATGACGTTTTTATGCCTTACTATACTATGACGTTTTTATGCCTTACTATACTATGACGTTTTTATGCCTTACTATACTATGACGTTTTTATGCCTTACTATACTATGACGTTTTTATGCCTTACTATACTATGACGTTTTTATGCCTTACTATACTATGACGTTTTTATGCCTTACTATACTATGACGTTTTTATGCCTCACTATACTATGACATTTTTATGCCTGACTATATTTTATGACGTTTTATGCCTTACTATACTCTGACGTTTTTATACCTTACTATACTATGACGTTTTTATACCTTACTATATTTTATGACGTTTTATGCCTTACTATACTCTGACGTTTTTATGCCTTACTTTACTATAACGTTTTTATGCCTTGTATTATGCCTTTTTTATGCCTTACCATAGTATGACGTTTTTATACCTTAATATAATATGACGTTTTTATGCCTTACCATACTCTGACGTTTTTATGCCTTACTTTACTATAACGTTTTTATACTTTACTATACTATGACGTTTTGATGCCTTACTTTACTATGACTTTTTATGCCTTACTATACTATGACGTTTTTATGCCTTATTATACTATGACGTTTTTATGCCTTACTATACTATGACGTTTTTATGCCTTGTATTATGCCTTTTTTATGCCTTACTATACTATGACGTTTTTATACCTTACTATACTATGACGTTTTTATGCCTTACCATTCTATGACGTTTTTATACCTTACTATACTATGACGTTTTTATACCTTACTATATTTTATGACGTTTTATGCCTTA
>NW_019522332.1:0-964 GCF_002814215.2 Seriola lalandi dorsalis | reverse complement strand
TTTTTTGGCATTTTTATGCCTTACTATACTATCTTGTTTGATGCCTGGCCATACTATGACGTTTTAATGACCTTTTATGCCTTAATATAAATTGATGTATTTTTGACATTTTATGCCATACTATACTAAGATCTTTTTTGGCATTTTTATGCCTAATTATATTATTTCGTCTCATGCCTTGCCATACTATGACGTTTTAATGACATTTTATGCCTTTATATTTTGTGATGTATTTTTGACATTTTATGCCATACTATACTATGACGTTTTTTGGCATTTTTCTGCCATACTATACTTTAAAGTTTTTTGGCATTTTTATGCCTAGTTATATTATTTCGTCTCATGCCTTGCCAGGCTATGAAGTTTTTATGACATTTTATGCCTTTATATATTATGATGTATTTTTGACATTTTATGCCATACTATACTATGACGTTTTTTGGCATTTTTCTGCCATTCTATACTAAGATCTTTTTTGGCATTTTTATACCTAATTATATTATTTTGTCTAATGCCTTGCCATACTATGATGTTTTTATGACCTTTTATGCCTTAATATACTATGATGTTTTTTTGACGTTTTTTGCCATACTATACTATGACGTTTTTTGGCATTTTTCTGCCATACTATACTAAGATCTTTTTTGGCATTTTTATGCCTTACTATACTATCTTGTTTGATGCCTGGCCATACTATGACGTTTTAATGACCTTTTATGCCTTAATATAAATTGATGTATTTTTGACATTTTATGCCATACTATACTAAGATCTTTTTTGGCATTTTTATGCCTAATTATATTATTTCGTCTCATGCCTTGCCATACTATGATGTTTTTATGACATATTATGCCTTTATATTCTATGATGTATTTTTGACATTTTATGCCATACTACACTATGACGTTTTTTGGCATTTTTCTGCCATACTATACTTTAAAGTTTTTTGGCATTTTTATGCCTA
>NW_019522331.1:0-1570 GCF_002814215.2 Seriola lalandi dorsalis | reverse complement strand
CCTGTCTCACTCTCATTGACACCTAATGTAATCGTCTTTTTTTTTCAAAAGAATCTCACTCTGTCTTCGCACTGAGATTACTCACTCATTTTAAGGAATATCTGAATAAAATAGAGACTGTAAGAAACTTCTGGCTTCAGTGTCTGTCACGGTGTTTTCAGTTTTTGAAAAGAAGTAACGGTTTTCCCTTAATTTGCAATTGTTTGATGCCATGTAGAAGCCAAATTCTGGGCAGATTTTCACATCGCCATGGCAACGGCAGCTCCTGACCTGTGTGCGTGCGTGCGTGCGTGCGCCTAGCAACCAGATAACCAACTCTCCAAGCTCCGCTAGCTTTACATCAGCCGCATGTTAGGTCTTAAATTACATTTAGTTAGGTCTTAAATATGTAAGTCCATTCACTGCTTCCTTAGTTGCTTTTTTTTTTGTTTTGTTAAAAGAGTGAATGAAGTTGTGACGGTCTCCGCAAGAAAGTGTCTTTTTTTACATATTTTTAAAATCTAATGTCAGTTACTGTTACAGGTCTATTATACACTGGTAACACATTTTGTACCCTCTGGGGTTCCTCGCGTCCAAAAAAGGACACACAAAGAAAATGCTATAAAATCATAATATATCAATATTTTTCCTGCTTTTTTTTTGCATACATCTCTTAAACCACTTCAGTTCTGCTAAAACCTACCAAATGTTTATTAGTTTTCAGGATTTTAACCCTATAAATACCAGTTTGAAGACATGTTGCCTCTTGTTTTATTAAAAAAAACAACACAGAATATGAGATATTTCCCACATAATACATGATGGACGGATGTGACATTGTTTTATATCAGAGTCTTTTATATCAAGACATTTCTCAAAACCAGAATATGATCAAGGTGACTTTTGAACACTGGAAATAAATCATGTACTCATCCTGGCAGTAGCCCCCGTGGCACTCAAAATTTCCCTGGAATTTTCTGGTTTCATTTATCATTCCATATAAGAATTATCATACAATAATTGACATTTTGTTTGGTTTTGATTTGAATTATTTAGTTTAGACACCACACACACAAACAAATGATAACAGGATCCTTATGCCCGTCTGTCCTATATTTCAATGAACAAACTACAGCTTTCTAGATTTGGTCATAACATAATATATATGGAGAATGAAGGACAGGATCCATCACATATGATTTTTCTCTCTGGGAAAAGGATCTGGGAAAATCTGACCCTTACGGGGGGGGGGGGGGGGGGGGTACTGTCATGGTTTGCTATGGCAGACACCTTTTGTTAGTTTTGTTTGGAGTTTTTGCACTTCCTGTTTTATTTTGTAATTTGTTTCCTGTGTCAGTGTTTTGCTTCCTGTCTTGGTCCTGTGTCTGTGTGGTGATTGTCTGCCCCGCCCTAATGTGTTTCACCTGTGTTCAATCACCCTTGCCTCCTTTGTCTATATAGTCCTTGTGCTCCCCTTTGTCTGTGTTGGTTTGTCTGTTTAGTTCAGGGTTTGTTCGCGTCGTCTTTTCATGTCTGTATTTTGGTTAATAAGCCTGTCTGCACCGTTCCCCAAAGTGTTGGCTGCATTTGG
>NW_019522330.1:0-589 GCF_002814215.2 Seriola lalandi dorsalis | reverse complement strand
TATCCAAATCACAGGAACTGCGATCTGGAAAAAGACCAGAAATAAAGCATTGTGGTGCTACAGAGACACCCCGACTAAAAATCATATTCTCCAGATGTAAAGGAATGTGTGTTTGGTACAACACATTGAAAATTAAATGAAAAATGACTCATTTCACAGTATCTGCAAAGATAATCGCAATATGATTTTTTTTGCATTTCGTTCAGCCCTAATTCTGACCAAATAAAGTTTTCTATTATCACAATGAGGAAATATTCATTTATGTATTTGGCAAGTCACATATATAATAATAAATAATAAATAATAAGTTGATACTGTTCAGTTAAACAGACTTTTTTGTGTCTGTGGATGTTTGCTGTGCTGCTCCTATGTGGACCTCAGCTCCGGATCCTCTCTCCTCATGATATTGGTTGAGGAACTGAGGACCTGCAGCCAATCAGTGCAGCCTATTAGTTCACCTGGAGTATAAAAGGCCTGAGGAGCTTCACTTCAGCCTCTCTCTCTGCCACATGCTGTTGCCTGCCTGTATGTATGTGTGTTAACAGCTGTATTTGTCAGTGCGCTCTCTGTGGCTCTGTGACAAACAGCT
>NW_019522329.1:0-438 GCF_002814215.2 Seriola lalandi dorsalis | reverse complement strand
TTGTTTTTATGCCTTACTACACTATGAAGTTTTTTGACGTTTTTATGCCATACTATACTATGACGTTTTTTGTTGTTTTTATGCCTTACTACACTTTGATGTTTTTTGACGTTTTTATGCCATACTATACTATGACGTTTTCTGCCATACTATACTATGACGTTTTTTGTCGTTTTTATGCATTACTACACTTTGATGTTTTTTGACGTTTTTATGCCATACTATACTATGACGTTTTCTGCCATACTATACTATGACGTTTTTTGTCGTTTTTATGCATTACTACACTTTGATGTTTTTTGTCGTTTTTATGCCAAACAATACTATGACGTTTTATGCCTTACCACAATATGACATTTTTTGTCGTTTTTATGCCATACAACACTATGACGATTTATGCCATACTATACTATGAAGTTTTTTCACGTTTTCATGCCT
>NW_019522328.1:0-449 GCF_002814215.2 Seriola lalandi dorsalis | reverse complement strand
TGAGATCTTAGGTTTTGTAGGCTTTGTCGTCATACTCTCTGGTGCTGGGACCTTAGGTGTTGTAAGCTGTGTCGTTGTACTGTCTGGTCCTGGGACCTTAGGTTTTGTAGGCTGTGTTGTCATACTCTCTGGTGCTGGGACCTTAGGTTTTGTAGGCTGTGTCGTCATACTCTCTGGTCCTGAGATCTTAGGTTTTGTAGGCTTTGCCGTCGTACTGTCTGGTCCTGGGACCTTAGGTTTTGTAGGCTGTGTCGTGGTACTCTCTGGTCCTGAGATCTTAGGTTTTGTAGGCTTTGTCGTCATACTCTCTGGTGCTGGGACCTTAGGTGTTGTAAGCTGTGTCGTTGTACTGTCTGGTCCTGGGACCTTAGGTTTTGTAGGCTGTGTTGTCATACTGTCTGGTCCTGGGACCTTAGGTTTTGCAGGCTGTGTCGTCGTACTCTCTGGTC
>NW_019522327.1:0-503 GCF_002814215.2 Seriola lalandi dorsalis | reverse complement strand
CCCAGAGGTCGATGGATCGAAACCATCCTCTGCTAACAGCTTTACAGCATGGTTACCTGAAGTACAACTGGTTTGTGCAAACCATCTCAGACTGTACTCAAAGCTACTTTGGGTCCACCCCAAGGCCTCCTGCCAGTTGGACGTCTGGAAGACCTCCAATGGAAGGAGCCCCAACAACCTCAAAGATCTTCTTTTGACAAAAATAAAATTGTTTTCTAGAGGAACTTATTGCACATCAACAGAAGTGGTCCTCACAAGAGCCCAGTGGCCTAATGGATAAAGCACTGGCCTGTTAAACCAGGGACTCCGTGAGGCCAGAAGCTCTTCTCCATGGCCTCCTTGAATTCCTCCTACATCCGGGTTTTACAGCCATGACCACCATAGCCACAAGGACTTTGGCGTGCCAGTTGGAGCACATGAAGCCCCAGTGGCCTAATGGATAAGGCACTGGCCTCCTAAGCAGCAGAGTGGCGCAGCGGAAGCGTGCTGGGCCCATAACCCAG
>NW_019522326.1:0-755 GCF_002814215.2 Seriola lalandi dorsalis | reverse complement strand
AATTTTCATGCTTTACTATACTATGACGTTTTATGCCATGCTCTACTATGACGTTTTGTCATATTTTCATTCTTTAAAATAGTGTGAAATTTTTTCATATTTTTATGCCTTAGTATACTATGACGTTTTATGCCTTATAATGACATGACGTCTTTTGCCATTTTCATGCCTTAGTATACTATGACGTTTTATGCCTTACTATACTATGAAGTTTTTTTATATTTTCATGCCTTAAAATAATGTGACATTTTTTGACATTTTCATGCCTTACTATACTATGACATTTTATGCCTCGTTATACTATGATGTTTTTTTAATATTTTTTTACCTCAAAATAGTATGACATTTTTTGATGTTTTTATGCCTTAGTATACTATGACGTTCTGGGCCTTATAATGACATGACATATTTTGCCATTTCTATGCCTTAGTATACTATGACGTTTCATGCCTTACTATACTATGATGTTTTTGTATATTTTCATGCCTTAAAATCACGTGACATTTTTTCATGTTTTTATGCCTTACTATACTATGACGTTTTTCAACATTTTTATGCCTTAATATAATATGAGGTTTTTTGAAATTTTCATGCCTTACTATACTATGACGTTTTATGCCATACTATACTATGACGTTTTGTCATATTTTCATTCTTTAGAATAGTGTGAAATTTTTTCATGCTTTTTATGCCTTAGTATACTATGACGTTTTATGCCTTATTATACTATGACGTCTTTTTCCATTTTCATGCCA
>NW_019522325.1:0-448 GCF_002814215.2 Seriola lalandi dorsalis | reverse complement strand
CTATACTATGACCTTTTTTGACATTTTGATGCCTTAATATACTATTTCATTTTTTTGTCATACTATACTATGATGTTTTTGACATTTTTATGCCATACTATACTATGACATTTTTAGAACTTTTTATGCCATACTGTACTATGATGTTTTTTGACATTTTTATGCCTTACCGTACTATGACTTTTTTATGCCAGGCTATACTATGATGTTTTTTGACATTTTTATGCCATACTGTACTATGACGTTTTTTGAGAAATTTATGCTTTATTATACTATGACGTTTTTGAACTTTTTATGCTATAGTATACTATGACGTTTTTTGACATTTTAATGCCGTAATGTACTATGACTTTTTATGCCAGGCTATACTATGATGTTTTTTGAGAAATTTATGCCTTATTATACTATGACGTTTTTGAACTTTTTATGCTATAGTATACTATGACGT
>NW_019522324.1:0-904 GCF_002814215.2 Seriola lalandi dorsalis | reverse complement strand
GTCAAAAAACATCATAGTATAGTATGGCATAAAAATGTCATAGTATAGTATGGCAAAAAAAGGCCAAAAATGTCATAGTATATTATGGCATAAAAATGTTAAAAAACGTCATAGTATAGTATGGCCTAAAAACGTCATAGTATAGTATGGCAAAAAAAGGCCAAAAATGTCATAGTATAGTATGGCCTAAAAATGTTAAAAAACGTCATAGTATAGTATGGCATAAAAATGTCATAGTATAGTATGGTATAAAAATCATAAAAAAAAGTCATAGTATAGTATGGGCTAAAAACGTCATAGTATAGTATGGCATAAAAATGTCAAAAAACGTAATAGTATAGTATGGCATAAAAATGTCAATAAATGTCATAGTATAATGTGGCATAAAAATGTTAAAAAACATCATAGTATAGTGTGGCCTAAAAATGTCAAAAAAACATCATAGTATAATATGGCATGAAAATGTTAAAAAATGTCATAGTATACTATGGCATAAAAATGTCAAAAACGTCATAGTATAGTATGGCATAAAAGTGTTTAAAAAAACGTCATAGTATAGTATGGCCTAAAAACGTCATAGAATAGTATGGCCTAAAAACGTCATAGTATAGTATGGCCTAAAAATGTCAAAAAACATCATAGTATAGTATGGCATAAAAATGTCATAGTATAGTATGGCAAAAAAAGGCCAAAAATGTCATAGTATATTATGGCATAAAAATGTTAAAAAACGTCATAGTATAGTATGGCCTAAAAACGTCATAGTATATTATGGCCTAAAAATGTTAAAAAACGTCATAGTATAGTATGGAATAAAAATGTCAAAAAACATCATAGTATAGTATGGCCTAAAGACGTCATAGTATAGTATGGCAAAAAAAGGCCAAAAATGTCATAGTATAGT
>NW_019522323.1:3072-4052 GCF_002814215.2 Seriola lalandi dorsalis | reverse complement strand
GGGGGGTCAGGGGGGTCAGTAGGAGCCCAAAGGCAAATGTTGGCCCAGGACCTGGAGCAGGTTGATCCGCCCATGAGCAAAGAAAACCATCAGTGTGTTTATGATGATCTACATTTATCAGTCATGAGATGATTTTTATTTTTATTTAAAGGTTCCACATGAATCATCATCATCGTCTGTCTTTTGTTTCAACAAGGTTCAACTTCATGAGTCTCTTCTTCTGTTTGTCTGTTTGTTTGTTTGTTTGTTTGTCTGTTTGTCTGTTTGTTTGTCTGTTTGTTTGTCTGTCTGTCTGTTTGTCTGTTTGTTTGTCTGTTTGTTTGTCTGTTTGTTTGTCTGTTTGTCAGCAGGATCACACAGAAAGTCCTGAGGGACAGGTCCTGGGACAACCCAGTAGATCTGGGTCAGATCTGGATCATCTACTAAGAATTAGAACTTTTCTAGGAGGTGTGGTGTGTGTAGTTTGAGGTCTGTGTTGATGCAGTTATGAGATTGAATTAAGATTTTGATGTGGCTGTGTTTGTAGATTAGAGCTGAGTTTGAGGATGAACTTCACATTAGTGACAATGAGGCGAGGACACAGAGACGAGGGACTGAACTAACGACCTGGGACTGATCCAGATCTGACCATGAGAAATGTCATGATTAATCGGAGGTGATTTCCTCTAAATTTTCTGGAAATCCAAACCCGCAGACTGAGCCTGTGTAAATGTCTGAATTATCCTCACCAATCAGCCTCTTCACGCCATTTCTCTGCGCTCTCATTTTAAAGAGCATCCAGAAACTGGCTGAATGAGCGGTCTGTGTCGGGGGGTCGGAGTGGAGAGCGGCGTCCTCGTCCCTCCACGCACAGAGAAGATGATTTTCATGCTGGTTGCAGCTGAACAGTCGTCAGCTTTGTGGCACAGCAGCAGCTGACTGCCTCATGCTGAACTGAAGGTTGATTCAAGTGAAGATGATGATGATGATGATGATGATGA
>NW_019522323.1:1844-2688 GCF_002814215.2 Seriola lalandi dorsalis | reverse complement strand
TCTCTCCTCTGTCCTCTGTCCTCTCTCCTCTGTCCTCTCTCCTCTGTCCTCTGTCCTCTCTCCTCTGTCCTCTGTCCTCTGTCCTCTCTCCTCTGTCCTCTCTCCTCTGTCCTCTCTCCTCTCTCCTCTGTCCTCTCTCCTCTGTCCTCTCTCCTCTGTCCTCTCTCTTCTGTCCTCTCTCTTCTGTCCTCTCTCCTCTGTCCTCTGTCCTCTCTCTTCTGTCCTCTCTCCTCTCTCCTCTCTCCTCTGTCCTCTGTCCTCTCTCCTCTGTCCTCTGTCCTCTGTCCTCTGTCCTCTGTCCTCTCTCCTCGGTCCTCTGTCCTCTGTCCTCTCTCCTCTGTCCTCTCTCTTCTGTCCTCTCTCTTCTGTCCTCTCTCCTCTCTCCTCTCTCCTCTGTCCTCTGTCCTCTCTCCTCTGTCCTCTGTCCTTGGTTTCAGCAAAGACAAACTCATGATAATAAATCAGCCAGTGTTTGACATGAACGTCTCTGTGTCTCTGGGTGTTTTCAGACCAGTGCCATGTTCAGAGTTTCCCGCCTGCCTCTGGTTCGCTCGGCATTGCAGTCGGTGACTTCAGTGTACTCGGAGGTCAAAGGTCGTTACCCTCTGCTGGGGATGATGGGAGGAGCGGCTGAAGTCGGAGTTCGCAGCGTATCCCACGTAGCCATGAAGCAAGCCACGCCCCTTCTCCAGACCCTGGAGCCACAGAGTATGTGGAAATGAGTACTACTGCTAATACTACTGCTAATACTACTACTGCTAATACTGCTACTACTACTGCTAATACTACTGCTAATATTACTACTGCTAATACTACTACTGCTAATACTACTACTGCTAATACT